>NW_028229641.1:122500-192093 GCF_053477565.2 Lygodium microphyllum | reverse complement strand
ACCCTTTTGCTTCAAATGTGTGGCACATCTTCCACCTTAAGTAACATAAGGGCCTTGGCCTTCCAATTCTTTACCTAGCTTACAGGAAAAGTAAAAATATTTCTCCAACCTCGTTTCTACGGAGCGAGTTCGCAGTAGCGGTAAGCCGTTTCAAGAGGACTACTCATTCCTTTAAGGACTTAGTGCTCTTACAACCTTTTTCCTATGGAAGATGTAAATCTTTTGATTAACATATGCATTTCTAATCTCGCTTTCTTCTTTTTTTAAGTTACAAGGCAAAGCATCATAAATTAAATGAAGAGGAGAAGGCATGAACCAAATCCTTTTTGGCCTAACTTGCCAACTAGGGCAAGCTAATCCAAGTGCCAAACATTTTGATTAGTCATCTCTACACCTCTAAGAACTACATAATAAGCATCCCAAAAACCCTTAAATGACAATTGAGCTTGAAACATTGTATTTCCAACTTAAGAAGACTAAGAATCTAGCTAATGTGTTCACCTCTAGCATCAAAACTAATATCAATGGGCTTCTCACACCTCAAGTAATTGCATGCTTTCTAAAAAGATTGGATGCATGTGTTTGAATTCTCCACAATTGCAAGCCCAATTAGTCTTATCGTGCAAACAATCTTTGCCCAAGTCAAAAGCTTGAGTCCCATCCCTACTAAACACGACACCATTTTCATCTAGGCCTAAATTTGATCAATTTCCTCAACCACTTCCCAATGATGAAGAAGCTTGTTATAGAACTATTCCCACCAAGCCTTGGGTGCTCAACCTGGTTCAACACCCCAAAAAGCATTTAGTGCATTGATGTGACAGGGTGCCCCAATTTAAAATTCAAAATTTTTACAGCATGAAAAGGTTGATGAGATTGGTTGGTTTGCTTAGTGGAAGCCAAGTGTCCAAAAAGTGGCACTTTTTGACATTTAATATGTTAATTTGATTGGAAATCACTTTGGGCCATGCCTCCCCCATTACCCATTGTGGTTGCAAACCCAAAAGCCATGGGAACCTATGAGTTTCACAATAAGTTCCCAACCTAGTTGCACACCTGGGCGTGGTGGAAACACATCCATAAAAGATAACATATTAGACCTATAAGAACATTGATATTCTTTAGCATCCACTACTTCAGCCTTTAGTTATTAACAAATTTGATTTTCATATGTTTGAAAATGTCTACATCTACAATTTATATCCAAGCCACTTAAGAATACAAAAGGCATTCATTAAACTCCTTCATAATCTCATCTTAAATATGAGTGTACCATATCTACACCTATTTTAATGTCAAAACTTCTCTACTTAGAATGTATATCAAACATCTCGGAGTCATTATAGACCATAAAATGTTTTCCTTACAAGTAGGGTAACAACCTTAACATTTCCACTTAAGACATAAGCTAACCTACAGGGCTAAGAAGGGCATGAAAGAAAACAAGTTTCTAACAAAGACATGATAAGACTCTAAGCATTGAATCACAGCATGAAAAAGAGGAGATCAACCCCTAAGCTAACTTTGTTTTCTCCATATGTACACTACTTTCAATCAATGTTAGTCCCAAGTCCATATGCCATGGCCACCACTTCATCTAGAACTTTACACATTTCTTAAAAGCTAATATACAATATACTTGATACCATCCTTTAGTTTCTGAACAAACTTGTCTCCTAGTGCCCTCCTAGCCTAGGTCTTAAATTTTTATATTTATGACACCTTATCCAATTAGAATCTTCTAATTGATCTCATAATATGCAAAAGCCTTAGCAATATTGTCCCCACTTGATCTAGGCATCACGAGTAACTTCTCATCATACCCTATTCAACCAACTAATTATTCGTATGTAATTTTCAAAATGCTCCCCCATATGAATGAAGCCTGCAACATGCAAAAGATAGGATGGGTGCCAATAACAAATAAAAGAGATCAATGCACACTCTTGCCTCAAAGAATGGTAGATTTGACTAGGATGTAACAAGTGGTTCATTATAGATAATGTATCCTTGTTTAACTAATTGAAGAACGACATATTGAATTAAACACATGAAAAAACTAACAATTCCAAATTAATAGGGAAATAGCATTGTGTCACACATGCATTACATTGTTGAATCCTTACCAGGGTTAAATGGTGCAAGGGTTCAAAACTAAAACCTTAGCCCCAAACTAGATATCTAGTCAACCATAGAAGATTTTCTTGAAACTATCCAACTCAAGTCAAAGTTTCCACTCGAAAGAAGAAAGAGAAGTTGGGTTATTATGAGTGTTGAAGAAGCTAACAAGAATCTCCATCAATAATAAATTACCATCTAATGTATCAACTCTCTTTTCTCAATGGAGGCTTGTTCACCACCATTCTTTGATATTCATGCTTGTAATCACCCATTGAGTCCAATATCCTTAAGGAGGATAACATTTCTTGGAGCTATCAAGGTAAGGGATTGAATATGTGATCTCGAGCTACTAATACACCCACCTACCTAATAGCTCATTGATGAAAAGGATAGAAAAGCTAGAAAGGTCTCTTGATTTATTGACGAGTGAGTAAGTGCTTTAGCTTCTCAAATACAATGCTTTAAGATTATTTGAAAAGATTAAGAGTGACATTTTCACATTTTCTCACATAGAAGTGATTATTAATTAGACTTGGTGAACTTAGGGCTCCTTACTTGGATCAATGTCTCTCTTCCTCTCTCACAAAAAAAGAATAAGGTCTAATCATGTTCTAAAGTGTGACAAATGGATGTTCGCCTTTTTGAAGCATCATTTTCAAACATTTTAGGTAGTGAAAGCACAACTAATTCTGCAGACTAAAGACTTTGGCTACATCCTAAAGCACTGGTGCTTACCCTTGAAGGCTTTAAATAACCCTTTTGGCCTCATTTACGCACTTAACAGGCAAGTCATCTATGCCATTTCTACAAAAACCTTTTGGTCCCTTTTGGTCTTCAAGACTGATCCATCTCGATGTTGTAACTACCCTTTTTTACTTCAATTAACACATATTTATTTGTCCGCATTTTTTTTTAAGTATTAAAGGGTCTAGTCTTGAAATGCATTGCATACCTTATAGTTGGTCATGGGGATTAAAGCATCTTCATTCAAATGCCTATATGGTATAAACCCTAAATGAGTATAGGACCTTGGGCAAGCATTTGGTTTACTACTTGATTTAAAAAATATTAAGCTAGTTCTAATTAATAGGATACCAAAATTTTCTATCATATTCTATTGGTGTTAATATGAATGCATTCTATCTATGATCATGTGGGTGAATAAGTATATAAAGACTTAGACATAGACATGTTGGCTAAAGAACTTGTTGAAGGAATCATGAAAATATAAAAAAAGGTTAAACCATGCATTATGTGGGAATTGTTGAAATTTTTTGTTGACAAACATGAGTAAAAATTCACACTTTGTAGCTAGAAAACCCAACCTCCAAAATAGATAAGTGGATGTCTAAACCCCAAGTACATGTGTGTGTGTGTGTGTGTGTGTGTGTGTGTGTGTGTGTGTGTGTGTGTGTGTGTGTGTGTGTGTGTGTGTGTGTGTGTGTGTGTGTGTGTGTGTGTGTGTGTGTGTGTGTGTGTGTGTGTGTGTGTGTGTGTGTGTGTGTGTGTGTGTGTGTGTGTGTGTGTGTGTGTGTGTGTGTGTGTGTGTGTGTGTGTGTGTGTGTGTGTGTGTGTGTGTGTGTGTGTGTGTGTGTGTGTGTGTGTGTGTGTGTGTGTGTGTGTGTGTGTGTGTGTGTGTGTGTGTGTGTGTGTGTGTGTGTAATCGTATATCAAATAAATAAACACAAACACCCCCCATCACCATTTACATGATGTGCTTTACCTCCATATTATAGTATTCAAACAAACATGTACAAGTTGCTCTCCTTATATGTTCCAAAAGAACAATATTCTCTTATTTCCTTATTTTCATCAAAGAGCATATATCACCTCATTTTAGTAAGGGTTTCCTTGAGTTTGTCTTGTTTTTTAAAATCAAGCCTTTCCTAATTTTTTAACGTTATAAATATTTTAAGATCCAAAATCAAATGAGTAAAAGAGGAAGCACCAGTGGGATGCATATGCAATGGAGAGAGAAAGAGAGGGAGAGAGAGAGAGAGAGAGAGAGAGAGAGAGAGAGAGCGCGCAAGAAGATTTTTGGTGGATACATAACATCATCAATGAACATAACAATATAAGATGCTCCTCCCAATGAGATTGTAAGCATATGCCCACATACATCATTGTACCAATTCTGATTGTTCCATTTCCTCATGCCAAAACCCTTCTTATGTGACATTTTAGTTTGTTTTCCACACATGCAATGCTCACACATTTCAAATTCAAAGAAACTAAAAGATGGAAGATACTACAAATGAGAAAGAGCTTTCATTCTAGTCATTAATATATGGCCCAAACACTAATGCCAAAGAGATACATATGGCTATTCAATGACAACTACAATGTGATGCCTCACACTAAATACATGTTAAGGGTACAAAGTGTCAAATTTTGGCCCTCTAGCAATGAGTGGCCCTTTACATATCTTTCAAGAGTGACTATGAAATATAATACAATAACCATAATCATCTAGTTATCCAATGCTAGTCGAGCTCTTCTTTAAGTCTTGTACATGGTGGACATTCTTAAGCACAAAAAGGGGACCATTGACAAGTGATAAATATACATCTTACACTACATAATGCTACATGAAATGAAAAGTCATTTCCCAATCAAACATATCCTTTCTACATGCGTCATTTGTAGCAAACCACTCCCTATGAGGAGTAACATGAAATGTCACCTCTTAATCAAGGATCTAGTATTGAAACTCATCAATATTTATAGCAACAAGGAATGCATCCCCAATATTGGAGGTATACAATATATCATCTTCATCACTATTACTACATATAGTGTTTAGCTCTTCAATTTTAACCTTCAATATTTCATTTTTCTTGCCATCATCATCACTCTTTTACTTACCTCTATTCTTGTTCTTCCACTTTTAGTCATTCTTAATATGACCCTTCTTGTTGCAATAAAAGTATTCCCCATCTTTCCTAGTGCATGACTTATTTCTTGAGTTCTCTCTATCACCAGATTTTCCCCTTGCATTTGAACTCCCTCTAATTGTGTGTACTAGAGCCCTTGATACCTACATTATTCTTTTTTTTATCACAATCTTTCTTCAAGTGATGAAAGTACAAGGTTGGACTACTAACGTAAGCATGCAATCTCTTGTAACGATGGCCTATGTGACTAATCTCATCAGGAGCTTGATTACTGTGCTAAGAGCAATAAAAAACTATTTTACATATGATCAATCTTGTAAACCTAATATTTCTCCTAGATCTTATTTTTAAGTACTCACATACATTAGTGGGAAAAGTAAAGTCGCAAAGTTCCAAATTATTTTTCGGATTGTAAAATTGAGAATAAGGTAACACAATTTTAGCCCTTATTACAAGGCGTTTGTGATTCATGCATTGAACTTTGAAAAGATCTTCTGATGCCTTTCTAGTGAAAGAATGTATCCTCCAATTTATGATCAATTAAACATACTTTTAATAACTAGTCTTATGAAAATGTACTTGTTTCCTCATCATTTTGTGAAATTTGTTTGTTACATCTCCATGCTAAGGACTTTCCAACCATGTTTTAACCACTTTCTTTTGGCCTAATCATAGGATGCCATTACACAATTTTATTTGCCAAAATAGTTGAATCCACTAGTTTGTTTAGGGAATTGAACTTAGCTTCTTATGCAACCCAAACACACTTTAATGGTTGCTCTAAACATTATTGGGTATTTCGTATTGATTGTTCACAAAGTATTATGCAAGGCTTTCGTGAGTTTACCTTGGTGTGGTAGAGTACTCTCCTTGATTGATTAGAGGTATGCCTTGAACGGTTTATGTTTGAAAATTTTAATTGGGTGGAGATGGTATTTGTCAATTCAATTACTCAAAGGCTCTCCCTTGATAGATTGATCTAAATATTCACTAGATTAAGATTTCACATTGTTTTTGATGCACACATCATATGCTCTAAGGTAATTCCATTAACTTCATATTGTTGTGTTGTCTACTTTGAGATCTAAACTTATTGGAGCATGCTAGTTTATAGTGAGGTTCTTTGACATTTTCACTTCCTTTTCCTCAAGCATAAACCACCATAGGTTGAGAGAATTTTATCTATGTCTTTTAAGATGCCTCATATGTGTAAGGACCAATACCATGTGTAGCTAGATACCTAGACATAATACACTCTTGGGGGACTAAATGCACAAAAATAACCCCCAAACTTAAATCAAAATAGATAGACCTCAATAAAAGAGATCCTTGTTTGAGGGTATCCTTGAAACTTTTAGATGAGAGTCTTGCTTACATGAGATATAGCCCAATTACCTTCCTTTAAGGCCACTTACTTCTTGGTGGTCTCTTATGGCTTCTCCTTGAGCTCATTTGGTGCAGGCTTATTTGCAACCCACAATGTGTATACTTACCTGATTTCAAAAGATTAATTTTACTTTAGAGCCCACCAAAACTAAAGTTGGCTTTATGTTCCCCTCAAATATGGATCTCGTGGCTTTAAGATGCATGAGAAGCTATACTTTTTGAGGACATCCTCGGTCTCAACCTTAAGGCAACCAATTTTCATGTATTCGTCATGATGCTTAATATTTGTGAGCTTCTCTTAACAAATCTTAATATCATTCTTTAGGAAGCTTACTAGCTTGAATATTTTGTTCCATAGCTTATTTCCTTAGCTATGCCATGGAATTTGATGCCATTGGAGTGGATGCATATTTTACAATGTGCTTGGGCACCATGTTAATTGTATTCTTAACAACTAATTCTTCCATGGATGCTTCAACCACATTCACTTGGGCTATGTCATCGTTAAGGGTTTTCTCAACAACCACTAAGTGGTGGCTTACTTTATTTGTTATTTGTTAGACACTTGAGCTAAGCATTATCTTGTTTGAGGGTGATGGGGTTTATCACCTTAGAAAAATAAAAAAGGGTGAAACAAATTCAAAGGTAAACTCCAGAAGGAAACTCTTAGTGAAAGGGTTGATACATGCTCTTTGAGGGAAATAGCTTTAGTGAATTGCTTTGATTTTCTTTTTTGCAACAAAATATAAATGTTGGGGTAAAGGCTAATGACCAAAGGTATGGCGAGTACCCTTGTACACTTGTTTGGTCATACATAAAAGAAAATAAGGAATAAGGGCAGAATTGAGTATCCACTAAAAAACTTCTCATGTGTTTCCTCTCTCTCAAGGGAACCAAACTGTGGATCACAGATCAGCTCAAACTAGCACAACTAAAAGCATAACTAGGCGAGATTGCCGAGATGAAAGCATCCAGAAAATAGGGCAAATGGCCAATTTATTAAGGTGGTAAAGCCATCGTAGAAGAGTTTAAGAAGCCTAAGTGTTAGCCTACTTTAGGGTCCTTACCTTATATTTTATAGTAACTCTTGTAGCCTTAGTACTGCTTGTTTTTTCATGCCATTGGTAACCCCAAAGTGAATTGTATATGGATCTTGAGTTTGTTATTCTGTCCTCTGCGCCTTTTAGGCATCTTAAAGGATGTTCATATCACTTTCTTTCTTTCTTTCTTTCTTTCTAACACCCTCTTTGCTCCATTTTGTTGATTCTGCGCCTTTTAGGCATCTTAAAGGATGTTCATATCACTTTCTTTCTTTCTTTCTTTCTAACACCCTCTTTGCTCCATTTTGTTGATTCTGTATCCCACCAACACTTCCTCTCAACTAGCATTAGAGCAATATCTATGGGAGCTTGTGGTTTGAGTAAGAAGCATAAGGAGGCAAGCTTTGTTGCATGTTCAAGAGTTAAGCTTCATTATGACATTTGTTATAGGGCATCTCAACATTTGTTATAGGGCATCTCAAACTGTAGCTCTCATTCTTAATGCAATCAAAACCACTCTCTCTTGAATGGAAAATTTTGAACCTAGAACATCAAACAATTAAATGAAATTATCATGCCATAGATTTTTGTTTTATGATTCCAAATAGCCAAAGATGCAAAATGTCTTCATAAGATCGCACATGTAATGACTCCATACATTTATTGGTTTCTCTTTTTTGCTCATGTTTGAGGGAGCATTAGGCAGGGTGAGTATGATGATTATATTAAATTTTGAAAGGAGAAAGAGATGCAAATCCTATCATTGGACTCTTTGATTTAAGTAAATAGATGCTTCAATTTAGGGAGCCATTGAGGCTTAGTTTAGGGGCTTTCATAGCTCGATTTTGAAGTGTTTACATAGCCTATAGTGGATAGATTCGAGACAGTTTGATTGGTCTTTGGGATTGCTCAGCAAGAGATTTAGGTAAATGTATGATGTATGTAAATACGGGGTTGCTTAAACAAAGAGATGACTTGTTTTTAGAAGCAATGGGTCAGCTAAAGTGGAAAAGTAGGGGGCTTTCTTATTGTTTTCAAGCTCTTACATGTGTGTTTGTGTATCAAAGAAGAAGAAAGAGAGATACACTTGATGTTTTGTAAAGATTGGGATTGCTTATGGGCTTTATTTCTCATTTGAGTAAGGAGACTATTCTTGATAAAAACAACCTAATTTGATGCATTTCCAAGAGATGGGTTGTTCGACACAATTTTTATCCATGTTTTTGTTGTTTAAGAAAGCTACATGCTATCAATGTGATTAAGAACCCTCTTTTTTAACCTTTGAATTAAGGTCAGACAAGTTGGAACTACTTTTTGCATGCATTGAAGAGTGCTTGGGTTGTTTTGGTATTTCTTTTGTCATTGGTTGGCCATCATGGTGAGTAGTCAATTTTGTAGGTTGTTTGGTCTTCTTGGTTACATAGTTGATACCATCTTCGTTGCTTGTTAGTTTGCATATATTGTAGTGATTATGGCTTCGCCTTTTGCTTCAAAAAACGCATTTTTAATATTGAGAAGTTGGATGGCACAAATTTTTAATCTTGGAAAGAATAAACTTACATTGTGTTGGTACAAAAAAGACAGATTAAATCGATCAAATGCAAAGGTGCAAAGCTTGGAGACATGATAAGAGATGTATGGGATGAGATGGATGAGCTTGTATCCTTTACAATTATGTTGACCCTCTCTCAAAATCAGTCTACCTTAATGTAAGTGATACAAATGGTGGCACATTTGGAATTGAAGAAACTATGCAACCTCTATAAGAAGTAAATTGTTGCCTTATTATTAGTTTAAAAAACTCATTGATCTTCACATGGAAGAGAGGATATCCATCTCTAACCATCATGATCTTTAGTCAATTGTTTGCTCAAAAGCTAGCTTATGAAGATTTAGTCAAGGTCATGTTTTTACTTGTGACCTTACTTGAAAGTTGAATATTTAGGACTACAATGAGTAACTCAGTACTTGTTGGTGGATTGACTAGTGCTAATGTAAAAAATAGCTTGCTTTTACATTATGTATATATGCTATAGTCGAGGATAACTTAAGACCCTTCATACTCTATCAAAACCTTAGCTCAAATAAGAGAATCTTTCAAGTCAATTGGTCTCATGGATTTGTCAAGATAGTCATTCAAACTTTAATCCTTGACAAAACCTTGCAAATTTTTTATCCAAAGACATCTTGAGTATGTACTTTATAAGGTCTATGAACTTGGAATAATAGGCTTTCAAGGTCATGTTTCCTTGTAGATTGAAAAATTCATCCACCATGTACTTTCAGCCCAGGTAGGTCATGCGTGGGTGCAATTAATGCAAGCCCAAAACTGTTTGAAAATAGATGGCTGTCTACTACAAAACAGGCCCAAATCGAGTCGTCTTCAGCCAAGCTTGCCGCCTCAAGGTGAGGGGACTGCACCAGGGGAGTGCTGATGTAGATAGAGCTTTCTTTCAACCCCCGGGATCAAATGAATAACCTGCATGGTAAGCATCACCAGCATACATGTCATTCATGCAAGCGTGGGTCTCTGCACTACCACACCGGGGTCAAATGGAAAGTAGTTCCAGAGTTTTCTGACAGTTTTGTGTTGCTACTTGCTGCCAGAGGTACTTACATATGCATTCATCTTACGCCATCAAAAGACATTATGATTGATACATTCAAAAGGGCATGTTAAAGTTTATCAGATTGACACTACATTCCATTTTTCATTTGGGGATTCATGAAGGGCAGTAGGTACTGACTATGCAGCTAACTAGCCAGTCTTTCAGCCTCGCATAATCCACACATTATATATACATCCTGGCCGTTTTCCCCCAGATAACTTTATGACAAAGGTCAAGCATACAACCACCAGATATATTACACTATGATGATTTGGAGTGTAATGTGAGCATCTTACAATGGAGGCTGATCAGCTCAGTCTTCACAGACATACAAGCACAAAATGCACCAGTTATGCATGCATGCTGCATTGCACTGTGAACATTCACGAGCTGGCGGCAGCGAAATGCGGTATGAATGTCTAGATGTATTCGGTGTCAGCAAAAAGAATTTCACCGCATTAGACTCTATGCCTTGACCCTGATCATATGGCTGAAAGCTCTGCTTCACATGTGGAAGGGCGATAGGCTATGAAAGTGCTGTCATTGGCAAATGAACCAGGGTTAATGCACGTTAGTCCAGTGTATTTGAAAACCTTTTGTTCTGCACAATCTGCTAGCACCACCTGTTACAAAGAAAACAAGTTAGAAGAGCATAGGTTTTGAACATTGAAGTTGTGAACAAAATTTGACATTTAACTGAGAGCCTACTAAGCAATGGTCTACATTCTACAAATGAAGATTGTAATATTCATGCGACATAAACCATACATTAAATTCTACCAGTAATCCAGGGAGAAAAGGCAGTGAGCAACTGATGTGGCACTACAATCACATGCAGTAAAATATCTGACGACTGGTAGCCATTCCTAGCCATCCAGTCAAGTGAATGAAAACTCGATAATCCATCTTTCCAAAGGCTATTGACAAGTAATGTTTAAACAGTCTATTGATAAGTAGGTTTGCCAATGGCTGAACAGAAAGCCAACTTACTGTGTGTGGTGTTGGGTACAAACGAAGAGCATGATCGTGATTCCAGCTGATCGGCTGTGTTGTCAAAGGCAATGGACACAAATGACTTTGATGGGCAACTGTAGCCACGAGCTGATGGTAGGCCAAAGACCACTACCAAGTTAGATTTGTTGCCAAAACTAGATAATGTAATATCAACTTTCCAAGATGCTTACAGCAAAGAAAAACATACATGTTCAAAAGGGTCACTAGTTTCCTCTTCAGATGGTGGCAGCAGACATAAGCAACGCATCTTATAGAGCAAATCTTGGCGAAGGAGTACTATCTCCTGTGTATAAAACCTTATTCTGGAAAGTTCGACCACCAAATTTTTGTTAATGGCTTCTATCAGCAGTCAAACTTAAGTGAGCAACTAAAAAATTAGTTACCTGCAAGGATTAGAGGAAAAAACTGCACTTGGGAGGTGCTTCACCACTTCTTTGGAGTAGTATTTAGGAAGAGCAGGCCTAGGCAAGACATTTGCAGGACCTTCATACATGTGGGCAAAATAAGTCAAATGACTGCCGAAAAACAAAGAAGGGGTTTACCCCAGTATCAGCAGTGTCGGAGTGAGTTGATGTCAAAGGGAGATTACCCATGTCCTCAGGACCAGGAATGAAAAGGAATTTGCTTTGCTCCTTGATTCGGGGATGGGAAGCAATCATCGTCCCCAGCTTATCAAATTGCATGCTACATCATATATAAATGTCACGGTGAAAAGTTTGCAGAAAAAAACATTTATATCCAAGATGCAAATGCTCTTATTCACCTTACCGAAGACTGTTGAAGTCATGAAAAGCCAGATTGCAAGGATGAGAGCAAAAATTCCCCATCAGAATGAAGAGAGAGGGAACCACATCCACTGTCTCATAGCCATCAAATATGGTTGTGAGCTTGTCAAAGGTCTGCTCCAACAGAAGCATCCAATTCACAAAACAGCACGAGAAAGTTCCCAGTTAATTCTCCATTGCATACAGCATTGGGAAGCTAGCAACATTCACTTAAAATTTCTACTTGAATGTATTCACTAATCTAGTCAGCAGACCTCAGCATGATCAAGCCACACATCAGATAGAATCACAAACATGTCATTCACAGCTTTCTTCTCCATACGCTCCAGTCGAACCTATATTCAAGTCAAGGGGCTATTGTTGCAGGTAAAAATTGATATTAAAACACTAGCAGCTATTGCCACTTTTCTGCATCAAACACTGCCTTACAGTTCATAAAGAAGGATACAAGCTCCTCAGCTGTCACAATACCACCTCCAAAAAAATCCAAGCCTGCTGTGACAGAGAGTGAAACGTTCCTACTTTCCATTGGAGGAAAACCACAGGTGTGCACCTGATAGAGAAAATAAGAATGAAGAAAAGATGATGTAGCTTATCAACAAATTCTCACTAGCTTGAAGGGCCAATTCTTGTCAAGAATAGACTTGAAATTTCTCCTGACCTGAAAGGTACCATTTGGCTGTAGCTCTCCTTCCGCAACAATGATAGTGTTTTCAACAAAAAGACCTGTGGTTATCTTGTATGGGATCACATTAAGGCAACCATGTATGACAGCTTCTGTATGACTACTACCGAACACAAAAAAGACGTGATGATGACTCACTGAGGAGCAAAATCTAGTAAAAGGACAGCAAAAGGTAGAGCAGCAACAGCCTTCAGACAATAAAGGAATGACCAGCTGAAGGATATTGCTTGTGACAAATCAATGGGAATAGAAGCAGTAAGATCTTCCAAGAAAAACCTCCCATCCTCCAACTGTGAAATTACACCCATGACCCATCTTCTTCCAGTACATCCTATCAAGGATTGCAATTGAGTCATCTGCATTGTAGCAGAAGCGAGAACATCAGATGAATTTCAGATCCAAGGGCAATTGAACATACACGCCAACATGTTCATGAATAGACAAATTTTAACCTCACAGCTTCCCGATTTTGTGCCCTCAAAATTGAAGGCGGGCTTCGCAAAGTGTTTATCCCGAACAAGCCTCTGCTGAAGAACCTGGAGACGATCACGATACAGTAGCGCTTTTGACTGAGCATCCCCATGGATTGGCAGATTCCCTGGACACCTGCTGGAGGATTGCAATTAGGTTTCCTGCACACAGACTACGGTGATGCAAGAGAATTAACTAGTAGCAAAAGAGCACTCAGCTCTCTACTTCCAGAAAGAAATGACTTACCGATAGAAAAGCTTGCGGATAGGGTCGTAGCGCAGTCTGGGGATGTCGAAAGCATCAATGATCTTCAATGCATGCTGATGAGTGTGGCAAGGGCTTCCTGCGAGCGAGGCAAGGACCTCTTGTATGGCATCCCTGTTCAAGACAGTGCTCTTGACTGGGCAACAAAAACGAAGGCCGAGTGAGGACATGATACACACATACTTGTACCGATGCAGCAAATTTCAGCACGAGGGAGAGAAATTAAGCTTTGAAACTCTGAGAGGAGACACAAAGAGAGAGAGAGAACTCTGAGAGGAGACACAAAGAGAGAGAGAGAGAGAGAGAGAGAGAGATTGTTAAGTACGCGGCAACTTATCGAGCTCCAGGGCGATCTGCTCTAAGGCGTCGTCATCATCGGAGGCTGCCGCGATTTGGTGGAGGGAAGAAGTGAGGGCCTTGAGGGCGTCGAGGGTAAGGGTGACGCCCCGGAGTCGGAATTTCTGCTGTGCTTTGCGCATCAGCTGCTGCTGCTGCTGCTGTGGCGGCCCCATGGAAGCGACAGGATCGGATGGATCGCACCTACAGACACAGACACAGAGAGAGAGAGAGAGAGAGAGAGAGACAGAGAGAGAGAGAGAGAGAGAGAGAGAGAGAGAGAGAGAAGGCGACTCAGACTCGCGGGATGGCGATGGCGGGCATCAGGATCACCGGTTTCCCGCCATTTTCTTTGTGTGTGTCCGGTTTTGTCTAAGGTAAGCCTACGAGCCCCACGCTGACCTCATTTTCTTATGAGACTTACGCTAGTTTGCATTTGTCTCTATAACCAAAACACTATAGAGTTTTTGCAAATGGGGTTGTGGTCGTAGTGGATCATGAGTAGGTTGAGTTGATCATGAGTAGGTTGAGTTCCTGGCATGAGTGAGTTCGATCACTATGGCACTACCAAACTGGCACGCTTTTTCCACCACTTGTGTTGCTTGATCCAAAGGGGAAGGGATGTTTTGGAGATCAAGGGGGAAGGGATGTTTTGGAATCCCATGCTACTAGGGCTAAAAGGCTAATAGTCTCATTAATTGAGATAAATCATTCTTCCATTGTCAAATAATACATCTTACACCAACATGTGTGACACATACACTTGCAAATCTCTCACTTGCTCCATCAATTTGTTTATTGTTAAAAACAATATGGCTATGAGCATTGCACATTTGCAATTCATGCACATTTTAGTATATATGTTTGATGCACAATGGACTCATCATACCTACTCAAAAGAGCTTGAAGGGTCAATGTGTGTTCTTGCAATATTGAAAGTTGAAGTCTTCCCAAGTAATCCTCGGCTCCTAAGGTTGTTGAACAAGGATTTCAAACTCTATGGTAACTTGTGCATAAATTGAAAAATTGTTATTTACATAACCTTCTTCCATTTCTAAGGTGAATCAATGTAGAGAGTCACCTATGAGCATCAAATCTACTTGGTTTCATGGTGGATGAAATTGTGATCAGCATATGTTCTAAGAATTATAAACGTAATACAATATTAATTCTAAATCTTTGAGTCAAGGAGGCATGCATCATGTGCATGTGTAAGTGTGTTTTAAGGGGTGGCATGTCCTATCAGATTGGCATTATGTACAAAAGGGCCCAAATAATGACCCTTTACATAATGTTGCATATATGATGCATGAAACCATACTTGTAGCTCCCCATGCAACCATACATTTCTTTTACCCATTACCACCTCGATTCTTTAGCTTAGCTTAGATATTGCAAAAATGATTCTGAAATCTTGTTTAGGAACACCTTAATTGTTGTTTTCCCCTTTATTGAACCCAACGTAAATATCAGTGCTATGCAAACTTTCTATAAATAGCCAACATATTTGAAATAGAATCCTTGTTAGCATGCACTAGCACCACACTAAATAGCATAGTTAATGTTACCAACATCAAAGAGATACATGAGGATAATTGGTCACATCCAATACATGATTAACAGATCTAGATACAAGCAAATGATAGAGGCCACCAAACTTGGCACCTTGAGCAAAAATAAGACTACTACAAGTAATTTCCATGAGAATCATGAAAAGAGACATGGAACCTATCATCATCCAATTGTTTAGCAGCGGAGATAAGGGTTTTAGTCAAAACTTGGATATGATGTACAACATGAAGTAGAAATAGAACACCAATACCAAACTGCAATCTCATATTAGCTATGACAATAATATCCAATGTAGTGTCATATTCCAGTATAACAGAACCTGTGATAGTACGATTGGTATAAAACAAATGATAATGTGGGGGTAACATGGATTGAAGCTCCTAAATCAAAAGGCCAACAATAAGAGTAAGAAGATGGAGCACCGGTCTCAACTAAGTAACATCAACTAATGAAGCAGCAAGTATTTAATCATATGAGCTCTACTTTTAGGCATGTATCTCTTCTATCTTAACGCTGGACTTAGGAACAATTTTATTGCAGCCTCATGTGCGGACCCTACTACCCCATAATAATGACAAGTACGAGAGGACTTAAGACCACAGCAATTAATGTGTGATTGCCTACAAGACTTAGACTTGCCCCTATTGGGTTGTGAGTCTCTACCATGGTTATTATTTCCATTTCCATCATTTTTGCCTCTCGCCATAAGGGTATGATAAGTACGGGATGTATCAATATTCTTCATGTTCACTTCTTTTGAAAGTAAAGTGCTCTTTACATCACTGCATTCAAAGCATCTTTAGGGGATTAGCACTCATAGCAATACGGAATGTATACCATGACTTTGATATTGTGACAAACAAGAACAAAGACTTTACATCATCCTCAAAATGAATGCCCTACAAGATAAACTGACTGAAAATAGAGTAGAACTCATTCAAACAAGCATACATAAGGGTGCTCTCCTTCATGCAAAGATTAACAAGATTCTTCAACTAAATACAATTGAGATGCAAGACTTTGCTTGCCATAAAGATCACATATCTTCTTCCATAATCATATACACCATCATTAGTCAAAATAGCATTGAACCACACTTGCTTAGACAAAGATAATATGATAGTAGACTTATATAACTCATCAAGCTCATCCTAATTATCTTTATTAAAAAAATGGCTTTATATCCTCAACTTTCAATGGCCTAATCTACTTCTTTTCACCAATATCTACCATATTTATGTCTTTCACTTCTTGATGTTGAAAATATCACTATCATTGGATGCATGGACAATACTTGCCATTATGTCTACAAATGACTATAATACAAGAGTATGGGCTATTGTAATCACAACAGAATACATCTAAAATTGAGCTAGAAGTGAGAGCAAGAAGTAGGAAACTAAAGAATATATAACTGTCCACACAAGCAATAGGCACTAGTGCTATAAAAAAGGCATATGCTCTCAAGAAAACTGCTCATAGACAATTTTCAGTATTGATACCCATAAAATTACAGTAAATGATCATATATGTATAGACAAATGATCAAATGATTAAGCTCCCATTGCTAGGAATATCCGTATAGCAACTAGGATATATAAAATGTAACTAACAGTGTAGCAATCAAGTACCAAGAATTGTCAAAATATACGAGGTGTCAAATACATAGATACATACAACAATACATATTAAGCATGTATCTACCATTGATAACCCATTAACAATGATAGGTATAAGGCATCTAAGCCCTCAAAAGCAAATCAACCCATGAGAGTCAGTACCTGCAAAAACAATGTATGCATATATAAAATGAGTATATACATAAGCAAGAGATTCCCATTGTCTCTAATGAACTAAGCTTTGCATTGTAAATATAAATGGCTCCCATTGGAAGTGAATCTAGAATTCCCAAGAGCACAATAAAGCTCAATACATCAAGCACATACCATCTCGGAAGCCCAAATGCATCAATGATACATCCGAAAAAAGCATATATACCTAATATGTCTTTAACCTGCAAGTGAAGAATTACTAAAGTAAATGGCTAACACCCAAATACATCCAATGGAGCTCAAATCCATGCTTCAAAGGTCACCATAAACATATATGAGCATAAAAATCAATGCTGAGCATTAACATAAATATATGAAAGACCCAAATAGCATGTAGGCATGTAATTGCTATCCAAACTAGAACTGAACTAAAACAAAGAACCAAAAAATACATAGAATCAACTATACGAATGCTTAGAGGTGTAGTTCTCGTCGCACTCTTCGTTTTTAGCTATAGAACACCTCAATCCGATGTCATATGCATGCCAAAATCTAAAAGTTCTATCAAGCTACTATAGCTATCCATGACTTCTATAACATGCTCTGTATCCACTCAAAATGGATAAAATGGCTACTTCTCAACTAAATAAGTACTCAACAAGGCTTAGCTAAGGTGTGAGAGGCTCCTTAACTAACCTCAAATGTGTACTAAAGGTAAGGAAGCCAATGTATACCTTAAATGGACTGAAATGTGGTTGCCATGAAATATGTAAGTCAAGCTCTTTTCCTGGGCTAAATGCAATGTTAATGAAGCTCCTTAAATACCTATTCTAATACCAATTGAAAGGTGGAGCAAGAGTGGAAACATAAGTGGAAGCAAGAAAGAAGAAAGAGGTATGGAGGTTTAAGCAAGAGAGAGCAAGATGGTGTGTGAGAATTCCAACAGTCACAATGTGTGACTTGTCTTTCCTTATTCTATTGTTATAGTAAGACTGAAGAATAAAGTGACAATAAGAGGTAGCCACTACCTACAATGTATAGGTGTGTGGACGGTAAGTATAAGTAAATGTAGGTAGCTAGGCATAGACAACATTTAACCCCTAATAGCTTCAATGGTATGTACATGGGTCAATGGAAGATGGGTTTTACAAGATGAAGAGTTAGTACTTGTCCAAGGCATAGTTTTGAGAAGATTTGGAGCAACATATAAGCATTTTATTGATGTTATAATACACAAGAAAAAATAGAGCTGAAGTATAAAAATTAGGCCAATACAAGGTTTTCTCCACCGTCAACCAATTCTATCGATTAGTATCGCTTCCAAATGAATAGGGGATGCTTTGTACTTGTCAAAAAATAATATTGAGAGGATTTGGAGTAGCATATAAGCATTTAAGTGATGCTTAATACACAGTAAAAATAGGGTTGAAGTATAAAATTAAGGCCTATACATGGTTTTCTTTATTTTTATCTATTTCTATCAAACTGATATTGCTTTTGGGTGATGGGATTGACCTTTCCCCATCAAAATTTATGCACTTGTATAATCATTTAATATTTTTCCTATCTCATAGACCTATGTATAGTAGGGTTCTAATCTCTTCTTATTTAGGGTCAAGGTTATGTTAAAGGACCATTGATTTTGAGTTAATCAATTGTCTCAACAAGGGTTTAATTGATCGTGCACTATAGTACTAGATAGTAATACAAAGGCTCGACTTCAAATTCATTTGATATGTGATTTGTTTCTACTTTCTTTCTTCTTCTTCAACCTTTCTAAATAGATGTGTATTAGTTAGGTCATCCACAATGCCTTGTCCAGCTGCTTCTCCTTTGGTTATGTGAGACATATGGCCTGCCATGTAATGATATTTGTCCTTGCATACTACCATAAAGAAATCAAATTCTAATAGAAGAAGTAACCATCGAGTAATGCATCCTATTACATAGGGTTTGTTCATAAGATAAAGCAATGCTTGATGATCAACAAAGAAATTAAAGGGTGTAGCTAGAAGTTAATGCCAAAATTTCTTAACTACAAACACCATAGCTAGCCCTTCCCTCTCTGTTGTGGAGTAGTTTATTTCCGTGTCAGTGAGTTGTCTAATTGCAGAGCTCATTGGGTAATCCGAGTTATGCTCTCTAGGTTGGTACAAAAATTACTCCCACAATGAACTTTGATGCATCACATTAGGGTCGAAAAACGTTAAAAATAGCACAGCACTTTTGTTAATCCACGGATTAAGGAAAGGGCCAAAGAGATTTTGCCACGTGGACAAAATATGGTATTCTTGTCTCTTCTTCTTTTGAGATAGTAGGGTTCATTTTGTGGTTCTCCCCTCCTATTTAGCTAAAATCTTCAAACCCTGACAAGTTTTAGCAGTCCCAATGGTCCCTATTAACTAATAAAAGCTAACAAAACCTCTTACAAAGACATGACAAAGTTAAGTTAATTAAGACCATTTTGAAAATCGAGAGAATTTTCAAAGTTCTTGGTGCTCATAGTATTTTTAATTTGTCTCCTTGACCTCTCTCTTTAGGTTTCTTTCTCTACATATTGTTTGCATACTCGTTGTCTTTTACATGGCATCCTTCTCATTCCATAAACTCTTGCACCATGTATAGCAAGAGTGCAAATGGAGAATGGGAGCCCAAAAAATTTACTATAAATGATTGGGTTACAATGCTACCATCTTGCAGAAGCTCTCACAGAGTGAAAAAAACAAAACAAGGGGATATCAAATATCATTGGAAGGAACGTATCTTTTAGTGCACAGATCGGATGTTGTATGCGTACATAGCGAGCACCAGAAGGTCCCCAAGAACAAAAGAACTCTACTTTTGCACAAAAAACAAGAGAGAAGACTTACACGACATGAAGTAAAAGACTAATTGGGTACAATCTCCCCCCATGCCTTGTGTGAGCGCTCCACAAAGCATGTATTTGATATATTATTCATCTCCAAGCTGAAAAAATAGCCCAATTTACAATTAGCACGCTTTAGCTTTTGTGTTTGCTTTTGTCCAACTAAATAATTAAAGCGATTGGGCGCCCAAAGAGTCGGGATATACCCAAATACAATGTCCAATAACAAATATTTAAATCGTGCGTCCATGCTCATACAAAATAATAAATAAATGTCAAGCGCTTCAATAAATAAGCGCGTCAAAAAAAATATTGGCGCCATGTCTAAGATGCGCGCCCATCAAAATGATAATTTATTCTAAATAACTTGAATACGCACTATCGCCCAGTGCTTCCCAATGCCACCGTTGCTTGCTCTACACATCAACTGAAGCATTCATAATTGTTAGAAAATAATAAAATTAAATCGACAAAAGTGAATACCTAGCAGTCTTTAGCTAAAAAACAAATAAATTGGTTAGAACTCAATCCTAACCTTAATTTATTACGAGTACGCACTCTAACCTCATAAATGTCCATTAATTTAAATATGTATTTTGCGGAATCACCCGCTATGGAATCGCCCACTTGCACATTAAATTAACAAGACGCCCGAAAAGGATAAGCATCCCCATTGACTTTTCGCACAAGGAATCCACCTTGTGTATGAGCCCCGGCAACAAATATAATTTTACGGAATCCACCACAAAACCTCATGAAATCCACTGTGGAATATGGCTCCTGGCATCATACCCCCGGGGTGGGATGCAATTGTCCTCATTTGCTATTAGCTCAATGTGGAGCTAGCAGTGAAGGGTAAGCACTTAGGTCTCGAGCATGCATCCATTGGGCCTCTTCAATAGGATGGTTTTTAAACTTAACCAAATATCTAGAATATCTACGGCCAGTTCTAGTGGTCATAAAGTCAGTATCTAGAATAGTTTTAGGTTCAAGGATTTCAATTTCTTCTTCTAGCAAAGGAGGGTTTTCATAAACAGGATGTACAGGTAATTGGCCTCTAAAAGGTTGCAATAAACTGATATGAAAAGTGTTGTGGTAATTCTAGTTTAAATGCATTGCCATTGATTTTGTGAATGATCTTGAAAGGTTCATAAAATCGAGGAGCTAACTTTACAACAGGGTGTTTGTCAACACTTTGTAATCTTCTCTTTTCAAAGCGTAACCAAACAAAATCATCAACTTTGAAACTCGTAGCTTTTATGTTCTTGTTAGCTTGTTTTGTGTATGATTGCTGGGCTTTCGCAACCATATCTTTGACTTCATAAAAAATAGTAGCATGCATGTTAGCAATATCATTAGCAGCTTGAACTTTGTTTGACAATGATGTAACAAGTGTAGGCAATCTATATCCATAAATAATTTCAAATGGTGCTTTTTGTGTTGCTGTATGTGGTGTGTTATTGTATGCAAACTGAAGTAAATGTAAATGTGTATCCCATGTTTGTGGTTTTGAAATTGTGTATGCAGCTTCTGTTTACCCACTTGTTTCAAGATGAAATGCAGATGAAAAATCAATATTTGTTCCTAAATTAGCAAACAAAGTAATCCAAAAATTATTGCATAATCTAGAATCATAGTCAGAAATAATAACTATTGGCAAACCATGATTAGTGAAAACAGTTTTTAAAAATAATTGAGCAGCTTGAGATGCAGTTAATGCTTTCTTGCATGGAATGAAATATGCTTGTTTGCTAAACCTATCGAGAATAGTCCAAATCATGTCATGATTAGCTTTAGTGTTAGGCAAACCAGTGATAAAATCCATTGAAATCTGTTCCCATGGTCGGTATGGAATTGGTAAAGCCATTAATAAACCATATTGTTTACCATGGTGTTGTTTAACTCTTTGGAAAATTAAACATTCAGATACAAGTTAGATATATCAGATTCCATGTGTGGTCAATAAAAATCTTCAATCAGTGTACGCGAAGTAGAAATAATTCCTCTATGGCCTTGGTATGGGGGACAATGAATTTCATGCAAGACAAATGATCAAAATGGAACAGTTACACAAATTTTTTTCACAGAACATAAATCCGTCAGCGTAAGACAATGAATCAATTGGAATCCAGTTATTTGAAACTAATTTATTCCAATCAGTTTGAAAAGTAGGATCTTGGTCGTAGGTATCTTTCATAAAGAGAAGAGAGTCAAAAGATATCACAGAGATATTATGAATAGTCGATCTTCTACTTAAAGCATCGGCAACAACATTTTCTTTTCCAGGTTGATATTGTATGAGTGGATGAAAACTTTGAATAAAAGTAGCCCATTTAATGTGTCGGTCAGATATTTGTGGTTGACTAAGGAGATGTTTAATGCTTTGTTGGTCAGTTTTGATCATGAATTCAGATTCCATTAAATAGTGTTTCCATTGACGTAAAGCTTGTACTACAGCAATTCCTTATCATAGGTAGAATACTTAAGTTCATATGGTTCAAGTTTGCAGCTAGAGTAAGCTATGGGATGGAAATCTTACATAAGGACTGCTCCTATTCTAGATCCACTAGCATCAATGACTACTAGGAAAAATGGTCTATTGAAGTTAGGTAATTGCAATACAGGAGTATGAGTTAAAGCATGTTTCAGTAAATCAAAGGACTTTTGTTGATTGTCGGAACAATGATACACAATGCCTTTAATAATTTTGTCAAAGATAATGCAAGCAATGAAAAATTTCTCACAAATTTTCTATAAAAGCTAACAAGACCTAAGAAAGAACGTAATTCGTGCACATTTTTAGGTATCGGCCAATTCAAAATTGCTTCTATCGTTTTAGGGTCAACTTTAATACCTTCATATAAAAAAATATGTCCTAGGTATTCAATTTGTGTTTGAAAAAAATCACTCTTTTCAAGATTAGCATATAATTGATTCTCTTTCAATAATTTGAAAACCAAGGATAAATGTTCATAATGCTCATTCTCATTCTTACTGAAAACCAATATGTCATCAAAGAAAACAATGATACAATGCTGATGCTTCAAAAATATGTGATTCATTATACGACTGAATGTGGCTGGTGCATTAGTTAAACCAAAAGGCATAACAAGGAATTTATAGTGTCCAAATTGTGTTCTAAATGCAGTTTTGAATATATCAGATGTATCCAATCGTACTTGATGGTATCCACATTTAAGATCTATCTTGCTAAATATTGCAGACCCTCGTAGTTTGTCTATAAGATCATTTACCTTAGGAATCGGATATCTATTCTTAACAGTGATCTTATTTAGGGCACGATAATCAATGCACATCCTATAGGTATTGTTTTTCTTCTTTACTAATAGGACAGGTGTACCAAATGGAGAACTACTAGGTCTAATGAGTCCTCGAGTTAACAATTCTTCAACTTGGGCTTGAATTTCTTTTTGTTTAATTTGGTTATGTTTATATGGTGCTTTACATGGTGGTTATGATCCAGGAATTAGGTATATTTTGTGATCTTTGGGACGTATGGGTGGTAAGCCATGTGGTAAGTCAGCAGCAAAACAATCTTGAAATTGTGAAAGAAATTGTGCATGCCTAGGATTCATCTAATTTTCTTTAGCTTTAATTTTATTCACTCATATTAAGTAGCATTTGCTACCTTTTCGTAACGCACGTTTAGCCTGTGTATGACTAAGCAATGGAAAATTATCGAAAGTGTGTATACCATGCAATGTGATTTGTTTCCCTTTAGAATGAATCTTCATTGAATGCGTGGAATAATCTATATCGAGATTATACTGATGACGCCAATGCATTTCTAAAATAATGTCACTAGATTGTAAATGCACAACTAAGAAATTTCTACGTTCAACATAATCACCAATTTTAATTTCTAAGTCATGCACTTCTTGTGTTCCATTGTATCTAGTGCCTAAGAATGCAGCCTTGATGCGATAATGAGAAGAAACAGTATGTAAATTCAATTCTTTGACCAATTTTGCAAAAATAAAGTTGTGTGTGCTCCTATCATCATGTAAAATAGTCTTTTCTTTACCATGCACAAGACATTTCATCGTTAATAAAGAATGGGGATTTGGCATACCTGATAAAGTATCTGAAGTAGTACCGATATCGTCATTGTCTTCCTTGAAATCTGGCATTTCTTCATGTTCTTCATCTTCTATTGCTCCCAAATAGTTTATGTGAATAGTTGGCTTTTTGGATTGACAATTTGCCACTAGATGTCTAGGTTGATGACATTTGTAACAGATTATGGGTTTGACCTTAGACACATTATTGGTAATAGCGGGAAGTTTAGGAAAGTTGGGATTTGGCTGTAAAGATGGCTTAGGGTTTGGATTTGTGTTTGATGGTAAAGCAGGGGGTCACGTCCAAGATTTACGGAATGAAAATGGAAGGAAACGATTTTGATTGAATCTTCAAAAATTTGAATTGAATTGTTTTGAACCAAAGTTGCCATTATTTGGGAATTGTTGTGGTCACTTCTCTCGTCCTCGAGTTTTGTCTTTAGCATCATGGGCCAAGGAAATTGCATCTTCGAGAGTCGTTGTCTTGAACATGTTCACCTCCGCATAAAAATATCCAAGTAAGCCAGACATAAACTTGCATTTATGGGTTGCCTCAGGTACATCTTCAAGCATTCGAAGTTGTAATAAAGCATTCCAAAAACGCTCTGTATATTGTGAAATAGGCTCACGATCCCTCTGTTGCAGAAGATCCCACTGTTTGATTGCTTTTTCGTGGAATTGGGGTGGAAGGAAATTCTGCAAAAATTTATTTTGGAAAGTCTTCCAAGTAGTAGGACAATCAATGCTTTTGTGGACAACAGTCCACCATAGGGATGCTCTGTCCACTAGATGATTAGTGACATACTTAATTTTGTCTTTCTTAGCATATTGTTCTTCATGGAAATAATCATCAAATTGATTGATAAAAGCAAGTACAGTCTTTCCATCGCGTGATCCATTGAAAGTACGAAATTTGAAATTTCTTTTACTTATCTTTGTTTCTTTTCGAATAGATTGCGCTTCAAGTGTCGCATCGATCGTACATCGTATAAGATCTTCAGATGGAAGTTGAAACAATGCTTAGGCCTTGAACTCCTGCTCCTCGCTTCGCACTAAAAGTTGGCCCAATACAGCACGATAGCGTGAATTGGAGGTCCTTCTTTGCCCTTGTCACTTCGTATTGGGGGATTCCAACACAATGCGAATGCACAAGTTCCTTGTTTCTATTTGCATGCCCCCACTTTCTATTTGCCCCACTCATAGTGTAGCGCGAGAAGACAAGAAGAAGCTCCTTCCTCGCTCTACTTCGCTTCATATTCTTGACAACTCCAATACAATGTGATGAGGGTTGTTGCTAAAATTGGTGAAGTATGCTTTCGCGCTGTGTCGGATAACTCAGTAGCCTTTGACGTCACCAACGTCAAACGTATGGCACCTCAGTCGATCGAATACATCAGTACTATCGAACGAACGACAATTGTGACATAAGGTGTGAATTCGCGTTCGCACCAAATGAGAAGTTATTATATACTCGCGGGTGCTGATGTCCATGTGTCATGTTCTCATTGGCCGTTATATTAGGGTTTCAGGAACGTTCCTTTTTCCCCCCTTGCACCTATTTATGGCCACCCAAATTTATTCGCGCACTTTTCTTTCCCATTTCCTTGCGCATCGAACGTCTCCCTCTCCACCTTGCATCCATACAAACTCGTCTCCAAATTGTCTGTCTCCATCTTCGTCTCTGTCTCCGTCTCCTTCTCCCCTCAGCTCTGACGAACCCGTCTCCTTCTTAATCATCGACACCCCCTCCTTCCATAATCTCGTTCCCAACCTCCACATCACCCCATGTGTCCATACTCCGTCACCCCCTTCATCCATACTCCACCTCCGAACTATCCATCTCCATCTCTGTCTCCATCTCCTTCTCCCCTTTGCGAACTGTCTCCTTCTTAATAACCAACATTCCCTTCATCCATAATCCCATTTCCAACCTCCACATCACCCCCTGCGTCCATACTTCGTCACCCCCTTTGTCCATACTCCGTGTTCCCAACATGCACATCAATATGGACACTATGCCATAGAAGTCAACATGGAGCTATTGGCGCTAAACCATAGCATCTTGGACCCCATAGCCTTTAAGTCAACTTCTACATCCTCCTCGTCAAAGTCATTCTCCACCGCATGCCTCAGCACATTCCCAAAGTCTAGCCACAAGGCAAAATACACCCAAACAACGCGAGAAGGTAAATAAAAAGGTTTCGATTTTCTTCTTATCGCGTCGTATTCACCAATCTTTCCACAAGGAGCAATAAATGTATTTTCTCACATATATTTTCCTACCATCACATCATATACTCCCAACCAACTTCTAAAGCCAAAATGGCGTGATGTTGGCATTTGGAGATTCCTAAATGCTTCTATTCACGTTGCATTACTTACTTGTCCAACATGGGGCAAGGGCTGCACTTCAAGAGGCTTTAATGTTGATACTCGCATTGTATAGGCAAGCAGTCTAAAGCAGAGCTATTGTATTTCAAGATGTTTGGTACAGAGATGTCACACATGTCTGCCTCCACGTCTATGAAGAGGAAAAGAGTCCTTGAGCCCACAATGACAAAGGAGTCAGTTGCCTCAAATGTTTCAATAGCATCTCATATTTCAGTGACAACTGAAGGTTCGAGCAAGGCTTCAAAGAAGGGAAAGGCTTCAAAGTTTCCTATGAGGATCCCAAGGCTGTCTCAAATTACAAATGTCACAACCTCTAAGAAGCTTTTGGATTTTCTCATAGAAACAAGATTCACAATTGAACGTTTATACTCTTCTCAATAGTTAAATGTTATCTTTTGTTCCTTGAGCATTTTTTAAAATATGTCAAGGTGTCTCCAAACCTCCATTCGTAGGAATGCAATTCGTGGTGTGCTAGCCACATTTGTTGTGATTGCACACAACTCTTAGAAATCATCTAGCTTTTGCACCCCCCATTGAGATATCTGCTAAGACCTCTCTTGTTTTCCCTAAGGCTATTGGATCTTTTCTCAGGTGAACTTGACCTCCTTGAAAACCCATTTTTGACAGTAAAGCCTCGCATTTATCAATGCAGCCATCTGACAAAGATATTGGTTTTATTGAATATGCATAGTCAAGATGCAAACAAAGCAACTTATCAATTATTCTAATCTCTACATGTAATATACAAATATGAACGTTCCTTAGAGAGATTGAGAGAATAGGATCCCATAAGCCATCCACGTTTTTGAACTTGCTCAAATCTATAGAGTTCCGAGTCGGGGCTCTTCTTGATAGCCGCAAAGTACTCCATTCTTTGGATCCCAAACTCAACATGCAATAAATACAAGGATATTTTGCATTGGCCCCATTACTTACTCCAAGCATACATTTGATAGTTTTTAAGTCAGCACTCATATGCCATTCAACATTAAAACTACCAACACCATCGTGTTGAGAATAGCAAATGATACTTAACATGAATGCCTGTATAGAGACTGGTTGTGTGCCCAAAAGTGGCTTTGTATGAGAGAGAGACAATTATGAATGCTCTAGGAAGAGATGCCCAAAATCCCATAAGCATGGTGAGGAATAGTGGTACTATCCAAAAAGCTATATAAGCATGTACTTGACACTCATTTCAATGCAATGGAACTATCAGTTTGAGTTACTCAAGACTGTCTTTATGAGTCCAAGCTAATCTATCTTGGAACCTAATTCATTCGAGTTACAATCTCTCATTCTGATAATGTATCATGTGTTTGATTTGCAACCACCATAGCTAAGTAGCTCTAGATCCGTTTTTCTCAACATGGTATCAGAGCCATGGCCGAGCTAGTTGGCTAGTGTGTGTGCACTTTCTCAATCTTCCTCTCTTCCATTCTCTCATTCTCTCCATCTCTCAAAGTCATCCAATGTGTGTTCTTCATTTCAAGAGCAGGAGGTTCAAGTATTGAGGCTTTGCCAAGTTTTCGAAAGTATTGCAGTTCAAGAAATTGTGGATAAGAGATCAAAGTTTTTGGAAGCGTAGCTCTTCAATGGGAGTGTTACCATTTTCAATCTCATTTCATTGAGCTCCTTGGGAAGGTGTATTATTTGCACATTGATTCGATAAACAACAAGAGGAAACTATCTGTCTTTAGAGGTGGACTATTAAGGATTGCAAGCCATTTCACAGTAAGGCAAGGCAATAATTGACTAGTAGCTCAAAAGATTGTTTCTAAGAAAGAAGGTTTAGACCACGTTTCAAGTGTATTCTTGTCTACTAGGGCCGTGAGATGTTGCAAACACCATAGAAGTGCATTGGATGTATGCAGAAATGGAGGAACAATACACAGATCATGTACAATGTCAAGCCATAGGTCATGCCACTCTAGGGCTCTAGCAGATCATAGCAGGCTTCTTGATCTTGTTTAATGAGAAGCTTTGTGTCAAAGATCTGCCTTTGTGACAACTCATTTTGCTCATTGTCTATGCACTCAAGCTAGTCACAACATTGGGCTTTCTTAGAATTAAAGAGACAGAGAAGAAGTGATAGAGCTTGAAGCTCTAAAGCTTGGAGATCCTGCCAGGGGTTGCTATTGCAAAAGTCAACTCTAGCAAATCGGTGCCGTTCTCTATACTGCTGTCGAAATCAGCCCGAATGACCATTCGTGTTGTGATAAGCTTTTTTAGCTTATCCAGAAGCTTGGTGATAAGGTTAAAAGCTAAGCTTAGTCAATAGAGTCCATTCACGCACTCTACCTCTCCATTAAAATCCTTAACATTAAGGTGACCTACCTTCTTCTTTTTTGCCATCAAGTGTCTTTTGACACTAGCATTGTGTGCTTTCTCAATTTCTCTGAATCGTTTTGTAATCGGGATTAGACACTGCCATTAAGTGAAAAGCCAATTGGTAAGACCTTCCCGCACTTTAAAATGATTTGTCTGCACCATGTGCAAATGATCAATGCCATGTATGTCAAAGAAATCCTAAGACAAGGCCATGTACTCATCAGTGTATCCATTGGTAAAAGCATGAAGCAGAAAGAATGTGTCACGAAGATTGGAGTAAAAAGCATGTACCACACATTGACAAAAGGGATAAGGAGCACAACAAAAGCCAAGGAGCATGAAGATAAAGAAGTCCAAGAAGACAAAGAAGAAATTTGAAGAATGCCAAAGAAGCATGAAGAAGAAGATACTTTCTACTGCTACAAACAAAATGTTTTGCAAAAATTTTCCATCATGGATCTTGTTTTCCCTTAGTGGATCTGTTTCCCATAGTGGATGTAAAAGCCCTTACCAAAGATGTAAAGTTTGAAGCCTTAACTTAACTAGGCCGCCAAAGAGCTAGTCTCCCGCACCATGTCATCATGTAGGGGGGCCAAAAGCCAGCAAGGGTAGAGACTCATCATTTGAGGGGGGTGTGGAGAATAGCAAGTGATACTTAACATGAATGCCCGTAGAGGCTGGATGTGTGCCCAAAAAAGTCTTGCCCAAAAGTGGCTTTGTATGAGAGAGAGACAATGATGAATGCTCTAGGAAGAGATGTCCAAAATCCCATAAGCACAGTGAGGAACAGTGGCACTATCCAAAAAGCTATATAAGCATGTACTTGACACTCATTTCAATGCAATGGAACGATCAGTTTGAGTTACTCAAGACTGTCTTTATGAGTCCAAGCTAATTTGTCTTGGAACCTAATTCACTTGAGTTACGATATCTCATTCTGATAATGTATCATGTGTTTGATTTGCGTCCACCATAGCTAACTATCTCTAGATCCGTGTTTCTCAACACATCGACTATCAACATTTCACCTTCACTTTAAGACTTTATAATATCAGGAATATCTATATGAGAGAATAACCATTTCAAGATTTCATGACTTTCAATTGGTACTTGGGTCGCACCAATCCACCAAAGCTCCATCTCGGAAAGTATCTTAAATTGCTGTTCTTGCCCGCTACCAGTACTGTAATCCAATGCCCTATTCATGATACATATGTTGACTCTTTCTATCTTTTGCCCCTTTTGAATTTGTGCTTCATCCAATTTTAGTGCAAACTTCAAAATACCACCATATTCTTGGTTAGTAAATTTATACATATGGACCATTGCAATCTGGACTCTTTTAAGATCAATCCAAATATTATTAAATATGTTGTATTCAAAAAAGGGCTTTGTTTTATGTTTTTCATAGGGCATCGATCCTTCTATATGAATATACTCCCCAAAAATATATGGAATCCTACGATTCATAACTGTCCTAGCAATTGAAACTGCAAGAGGCCGAGGCAAACCAAATGCACTTATTATACAACATTTAAGATTTGTAAACCACAATTTAGAGAGAGTACGATAACCTCTATGAATGATACCTATACTGTCATATGTCTCCACTATTTCATTTGGTTTAATTGTTCTTTTAGATCTTTCACTAACTCTTTCGGAGTTTGGCTTCTCAAGTCTACATTTTTAGGTGATTTAAGAATCCTTAAATGTCCTTCTTTGTCATGGTTTCTTTAATAAGCTTAATCCTCTCATTGTTCTCTTGAATATTAATACCTAAAATATTAGAGATACGTCTCTTTGCAAGATTTAGTCTCCTTTTCTTCACCCGACTACACAAGTCCATTATATTTTTGCGTGGTCTTTTTCTCTGTCTAAATCCTATTGGAGTTTCTTTCAAGCACATTAATTTTTCTTGCAATGGTTGATTAGAGTTTTCTAGATTATCAACCTTGTCCGTTAGCTCAAAAATTGTTTTTTGTGCCAATGTTAATGCTTCCTTCATTTCATGTATTTGTTCTCTAAATGTAAAAGATACAGAATATAACCTCATGCAATAGCCAAGCATCCCATCACACCCATCTCTAACATACCTTATGAAGTTGTGAGTATTGTAAAAAGGAGGATGTTTACATGTAGAAGGGTCCGGAGGATAAATATTTCCATCCATCCATAAGTCTACATACTTCTTCCTTGTAATCGCAACTTGTTAGCTTCATCCTTGTCCAACAATGCTCGATGGTGTATACTCCTCCAAGACAAATAGATAGGATCTAACTGAATAGTAAGTTATACTTGCATGGTGGGGTTGCGCTTGTATTACTAGAAGAGGTACTGGTAAACATTTTGGTAGGGAACCCTAAATGGGGCAACAATATCACAGAGAAGGAAATAGAACCACATGAAAGAGAGGTGCAAAAAATGAACGTTGAGGAACAAACGAGTGGCATATTTTGGTGTGAAAATTAAAAAAATACAAGATTTTGCAATTTCTAAGAGAATAAGACTGAAAAGGTGACACTTAATGTCCATTAAATATTGAAGATATTTAATACCCGACCTCTTAAATGAATCATATATTCTCTCATTAATCACGTCCAGGTAGCCAAATTTTGAGGTTTTTTATTCTAAACCTCCTCTAATTAGCAACTTAATCATTTTCTTACAAGTGTTATTTTAAAACGTTTTTGGCCCTAATGATATGCACGTGGAAGGTAATTGACCAATGTGGGGCTTGTATAATAGGTGTAGTCATCAGAGCCTTTTTTCAATTATTTGTAAGTGCATTGGCACTCCTTAGTCCACTCAAATACAATCAATAGTTTGTAAAGTGGCTGTGCAATGAGTGTGTAATTCAACACAATCTATCGACATAGTACCCCGCGTGGTCGATGAACTCCCTTGTAGTTGGTTGATGGTGGTAAGTTGATAATCACTTTAACTTTAGAAAAGTCGATAGTAATACCATTTTCTGAGACCACATGTCCTAGGATACATCCATGCTTTACCCAAAACTTGCATTTTAAGGGATTTAGTGAAAGACCATATTGTTTATACCATTCAAAGACTATACATAGTTTGCCTAGGTGCTCCTCCCAACTAGAACGAACACAAAGATCATCAATGAATACTTTCAATCACTTTCTAAGCATGTCCTTGAAAATGGTGTACATAAGATGTTGAAAGGTAGCAGGTATATTAGTTAGCTCAAATGACATGACTATGTAGGCAAACACACCCCATTCTATTGCGAATGCCATTTTATATCTATCATCTGGGTGTACTTGCACTTGGTTATAGTTAGAGAAGCCATCCAAAAAACTATAGGCCTCCTTTCCTACCTCTCTCTCAAGCATGTGCTTGATGTACGGTACTGGATAATTGTCTCTCTTTGTCACTACATTGACATTTTTGTAATTCATGCATACCCAAATCTTCCCATTCTTCTTGAGGACAATTACTATGGGTGATACCTTGCTCAAGTGTTCAATCTCATAAATGAATCCAACATTCAACAACTTGTCTATTTCCTCCTTCATAGCATGAGCATGCTTTGGATTCATTGCATACAATCTTTGTTTGACTAGTGTTGCGTTGGGGGTCATAGGAATGTTGTGAGTCACAATACTCGGATTGATTCCTTTCAGCTCTTCTAAGAACCAAGTGAATACATCTACATACTCTCGTAAGAGATTAATAAAATTGGGCTCCTCTTGCTTAGTTAAGTCGTTGGCTATGTACATGGGTCGAGGCTTGTCCCCTTTTCTTGCCAAGTTGACCTTCTTAACTTTAGCGAGTATTTCAATGGGTTCACTAACTTGTCCTGCTTGTTTGGCACCTACCAACACCACTATGTGGTCGCCTTTCTTATACCTAGTGAAGTATTTGGGTAAGTCACGAGGTAACTTTTATCATTCAGCTTCTGAGGACTTGGGTTGTTTTCTTCTCTTTTCCTTGAGCCTCTTGCACCTCAGATGGATCAGAGGTCTCCTTTGGTGCATTTGGTCTTAAGTGGTTGTGGGGTTTCTAGATCACTCTTAGAGCTGACTTTTGATTCAAAGTTAAAGTCACAACCTTCAATGGAAGAAGGAGTCTCCCTGGGTGGTCATAACTCCAAGACTGATTTCATTCTAAGCAGTAGTGTGGCACCTGATTGAACTAATCTAGCTCGTCATAGTCCATAACATCTAGGTGCTCTAATGAGGTATGATCACAATTTACCTTGATGCTTCCTCTTTCCATTCTAAAAGTATTGGTCTCTTGGGGTTTAGAGTCTACTCTTATCTACTCAATCACTTGTCGATCCATGTCGTACTCTATGGTCTCGGCTTCTTTCTCACTTTCCTCACCATTGGAACAATAATCTTCATACTCATCATCTGAATCCTTATACTTAGATTTTTCATCGTTCCCATGGCTCCGTTTGTAGGACTTTTCTCATTTGCAATGAGGGCCCAATTGTACAATAGATTTAGGTCATGCACCTTAGTAGTCCATTGCCACTCTAGATTCTCTATGAGATCCTTAAGAGGCTTAAGTTTGTAGCTAGATTACCAGCTAGCTCTCTTATTAGGTACTCAAGAATTCTATGGAGTTCAAGTTTATTAGTTGGTACATGGTAGGTAATAGGCATGGTTGGCTAAGGGAACTCCTAGCCATCATGAAGAGAGGTACTGATGAATTAGTATCATTCCTGGGTAAGTCAGAAGAAGTTGTGACTCCATTAGGTTTATTAGCTACTTCTACAGCTTGCCTATATGTCACAACTCTATAGAAACAGAATTTGTATCCTTTTTCATTAATTTGTCTATATAATGATTTATTAAATTTATTTCCTTTGCACTAATTAGATATAAAGAAAAGTGCATTGGAGCTGGCCACTGATGAGTGGTCACAGGTTATGGTGGACCCACGCGGTGGGTTAGAGAAAAGATAGTTCACACTTCCACCTATATGACCCGATTGGGCGCCTGCGACTGGAACTCACGCATATCAGGGTTAGACTCGCACACAGAAAGGATTGATGCCTTGAAGTGTGGGCTAGATCCACCAGAACACACAGTTACAATCAACAAGATGGCATGATCATGAAATGCTTGTATAATGTGCATGTGTGGGCTGAAAGCTTGAAATGCACATTTCTTTACATAGGAAAGTCACATGAAGATTCGGATACCATTTTTGCGATGTACACGGAAAAAGCTTTCATATGATACCCATATTGGGGGGGTCCCTAAATTTTAGGAGGTCCCTAAATTTTAGGAGCCTCGAATTAGCCTAAAAATGCTAGTCCTAAAAAATAGGGATGTCATTCTAAAAATAGTAAGTTCTGTACTCTGACTGTCCTTACTAAATTTGGTTGTTTCTATTCTTGACAGTATTCAACCCAAAAAGGAAGACCATAGAGAAGAGACAAGTGTCAAGACACTTGTCACACAAGTTTCCAAGTGTCCCACCACTTGTCACGTCTCATGACATGTGGCTGGACACTTGTCTTGTGCTACTCCACTTTCCCCTTTTGTACTAGCTCTCCCCTCTCCTATAAATAAGAGCTCGTTTTTCTTCATTCATCATCATTTTTCTTTGTTGTAAACTCATGTACAGCACCCACAGATAGCCAGAAACTGGCCCCATCCATCCCCATCATCATCCCCCACTTCTCCATTATCAAATTCCTCCATATTCCCTCTTCTATCACTGTTGTTTTACAAGACAGCAAGCCTGTAAATTCATTACAGCACCTCCTTCTCGAGCTCTTTCTTCCATTTTAGCTACAAGAAGCAAGCTCTATCCATGTACTGCTGATCAATGATGGAGAAAGGCTGAATTTCCCTTTTTCTTCTCTCATACTGTAAAGAAATCAGTTCTTATCATTGCATAATAGATAATGCATGTGTGTTTGTACATCTTTGCATGATCTTGTGAGAGTGAGAATTACTTCTTCTCACTCTCAGGTTGATTGTAACTGAGCTCTTCCCTAAGGGACTTGGGTTGAGCAGAAATACATTCCTTCGGGGGGGGGGGAGGGGTTGCCCATCTTCAACCCTCAATCTTGTCTCCATTACTTTTACATTTTCATGGCTGTAATTTTGTGAGTAATTTTCATTTTCAGCTTTAAGTGTTCATTCTCTTTTATATTAAATCTTGAAAACAAGCAAATATCATAATTGTTAAGCATACTACGTTGTTCGGGGCGTTTACAGTGGTATCAGAGCTTTGGCTCGGTCCTCACCCCCAACACTGGTAGTGCTTACAACTATAAGTTTGTTTGTTTTCAACCCTTGCATTGAGTGCTTGAGCATATTTTTTTTCTTTAGTCTCAATGGATCAATCGAGTGCTATCCTTCATGCCATTCAAAGTCTTAGAGAGGAGAATCAGCAAATTCGTAAGCAACTTCTCAAACTAGAAAAAGTTGAGAATCCCAAAGAATTCAAGGAAAGAAGCCCCTCTACTTCAAGGAGACAAAGCCATACCAATGAAAGGAGCCGATCAAGAAGTCCAACTACTTCTAAGAGGCAGTCCCATTCTACTTCAAGACAAAGAAAGAGATCGCGTCGAAGCTCATCCTCTTCTTCAAAGTCATCTGGCGCCTATTCTGATGGATCCTCTTCTAGTAATGAAGAGTCACACCCTTCTCGTGGAAGACCTCATCATCGTCAAAGGCGTCAACATTTTTCACCCTCGTCTCCATCTTCATCCCCATCAAGCACTTCATCATCTTCAACCTCAATATCCGAGCATGGACGAAGGCATAAGAAGAAGAAGAAGACTAAGTCACTATCTCAACTTGAAAAGAAGATCAAGTTCAGTATGTATGATGGTTCCCGAAATCCTGATCTTCTTCTGAAGTTTATTCGTCAATTTCAAATTTTGTATGGTCGTGACAAGTATAAAGAAAAAGAAAAGATTAAGTTTGCAGCTTTACATTTAACCGACTTAGCCCATACTTGGTGGACGGGGTTGGAATATGATCATGCTGCCCCAAAATCATGGCGGTCCTTTGTTCGCCTGATACAAAGCCAATTTCTTCCTGTTCATTTCAAAAGAGATGTAAAAATGGAATGGGATCGGCTTTGGCAAAGAAAAAACGAGTCACTTGGTGACTATACCAAGAGATTTTGGGAGCTACTTTTGAAGGTCCAACATTTCAAGAAGATCAGCAGTTCGAAAAAGCTTAGGAAGTTTCAAGGAGGTTTGCATTTTAAACTTCGTACTGCTCTTAATCATTATCATTGTTCTAGTCTCAGGGAACTCATTGACCATGCTGAGACATGGGAAATGGAGCACAATGGCAACAAATCATTCCAAAAGAATGATAAGAAGAGAGTAGCTGATGATGAGGAGTATTCAGCCCCAAATGAAGGACAAAAACAGTGGCAAAAGCAGCCATCAAATCAAAAGAAGATGAAGCCCTATGCACCTCCTAATGCTCCTCAATTTCGCTCCAATCTATACCCACAAGCAAAGCAATTTTCCGAAGAAGAAAAGCAACGCTTCATGAAAGAAGGGAAGTGCTTTAAATGTGGACAAACAGGCCACATAGCGAAGCAATGTCCAAACAAGGGACAAAGCAAGGTTTCTGACAACAAGCCTAAGTCGCCAGTAAAAATCAATGCTATCAGTGATGTAGTTGCAAAAACAACTCACACTCTAGAAACACGCAAATTATTAAAAGCTTGGGGACAGTTGCAAGGTAAGCAAGCACTATTCTTGATAGATCTTGGGGCGAATGAAAATATCATTTCCTTGCAATTAGCTAAAGAGCTTGGATTAAAGAATGAAGAGATGGACACTCCGGCAGAAGTTCGCCAAGCTTTAAATGCGGATGAAGGTGACACAGTGAAGACTGTGATACCCTACATTGGCAAGCTCAAGTTTCAAATTCAAGGCTACAGTGACGAAGATACCTTCTGTATCGGAGACCTTGATGGTTGCGATGTGATTCTTGGCATGCCCTGGAATCATAGAGTAGATTCAACCATCTTCTCTCAGAAAAAGAAGGTAGAACTCACCAACAAAGGCAAGAAGTACGAGATCCAAGCTGGAGTTTCTGGAGACACCATACCTATGGTAAGCCATATGCAAGTCTCTAGAGCAATTAAGGATTGTGTTCAATGTTGTCTGCTTTATGTCACTGATGTAAAAGATAATATGAATGCTGAAAACCAAGAGCAACTTCAGCTCTTGGAAAAGTATAAAGATTGTTTTTCGGAAGATCTTCCTTATCACCTTCCCCCAGAAAGGCCAGAAGACCATCATATTGATATTATCCCGGGCAGTTCTCCTCCTAATATAGCACCATACCGTGTGAGCTGTCCTCAACAAGAAGAAATCAGAAAGCAAGTCGAAGACCTACTCAACCGTGGGCTAATTAGGCCAAGTAGCTCACCATTTTGTTCACCGGTTCTTCTTGTTCAAAAGAAAGATGGCACATTCAGGATGTGCATTGATTATCGAGCCCTCAACAAAATCACCGTGAAGAATCGGTTTCCTATTCCCAGAATTGACGACATTTTGGATCGTCTAGGAGGCTCAAAGGTTTTCAGCCGCATTGATCTAAAGAGTGGTTATCATCAAATTAGGGTAATACCACAAGATGTACACAAAACTGCTTTCCGCACTTCATACGGTCTTTATGAATTCTTGGTGGTTCCTTTCGGATTAACCAATGCACCAGCCACCTTTAATCGAATGATGGAGCGCATCTTTAGAGAGCATCGATAATATGTCGGTACTTTCTTTGATGATATTCTTGTCTTTAGCAAGAATGAAGAGGAGCATCATCAACACTTGGAAATTGTTCTACAATTACTACAACAAAATCAACTCTTGGTAAATGGTAAAAAGAGTGAATTTTTCATGCATAAAATAAATTACCTTGGGCATGTCATCTCTTCTGAAGGGATTCAGATGGATCCTGAAAAGATCAGGATAATCCAAGAATGGCCTCATCTTCGTGATGTACATGAGGTGCGATCGTTTCTTGGCTTATGTTCTTATTACCGCCGCTTCATCAAGCATTTTGCACATATGGCTTCTCCACTTCATGACCTTACAAAGAAGAAGATCTCTTTCCAATGGAAGGAAAAAGAGAAGGCAGCCTTCACAAGGCTGAAAACAGCTCTTACTTCTGGACCTGTTCTTATCATTCCAGATCTGGTAAAACCATTTGTGGTGGAAGCAGATGCTTGCGGTGATTGTATTGGTGCATTGCTAAATCAAGAAGGCCATGCCGTAGCCTTTGAAAGCCGCCGTCTAAATGATGTAGAGAAAAGGTATGACATTTATGAAAAGGAGCTCTTAGCAGTGGTTCATGCTTTAAAGATATGGAAACATTATCTTTTAGGCAATGAATTCCTTATTAAAACCGATCATCAAAGCTTGAAGTATTTCAAGACTCAAAAGCATTTGCAGGAGAAACATGCAAGATGGGAAAATTTCTTGTCTATGTTTCATTTTCAAATTATGTACACTCCAGGGAAACAAAATGTAGTTGCTGATGCACTTTCTAGAGTGCCTCACATTGCAACTATTACAGTGGCTCATCATGAAGATGTTCAAACGATGAAGAATACTTATGATGAAGATACTGATTTTGTAGCGATTTGGTCAAATTTACAGCAAGGAGGTTCTCATCCAGATTATTCCATCAAAGACGGTTACCTTCTCATGAACAATCGCCTTTGTGTCACTCTTCCTGTTCGACAAAAGGTGCTTAAAGAAAGTCATGAACCCCCTTATGCAGGGCATAGAGGGAGGGCAGCCACTCTAAGTGCAATTGAGCGCTACTTTTATTGGCCAACATTACGAAAAGATACACATAACTTCATTGAGGCTTGTCTGGTATGCCAAAAATCCAAATATGATAGGCAGAAGATTCCAGGATTGTTGCAACCTCTTCCAGTGCCCAAAGATCCATGGGAATCTATCACAATGGATTTCATCTCAGGTATTCCAAGAACACCTCAAGGTCATGATATGATTTGGGTCATAATTGATAGATTCAGCAAACAATCACATTTTATTCCATGTCATAAAACATTGAAATCCGCACAAGCTGCAAGACTTTTCATTCAACATATCTTCAGATTACATGGTATGCCTTCTGAGATCAATTCAGATAGAGACTCCAAATTCACAAGTAACTTTTGGCGTGCTTTATTTGAGAATTTGGGAACCACTTTAAAGTTCTCCTCAGCTTTTCATCCTCAAACTGACGGCCAAACAGAGGTGATGAATCTCACTCTTTTGGATATGTTGAAAGCTTATGTTAGTGAACATAAGTCATAATGGGAGAAATATCTTCCATTATTGGAGTTTGCTTACAACAATACAGTGCACTCATCCACAGGGAAAGCTCCAAATGAAATAGTACAGGGTAAAGTGATTCCTCCTCCAATTATTCGCACTAAAGATAAGATTTTTGCTGCTGATGAGTTTGCTTCAGATTTAAAAACCGCAATGGATCAAGTTCGAGCCACTATCAAAGTTGCCCAAGAGCGACAAAAGAAGCAAGCAGATAAACGAAGAAGACCTTTGGCTTTTGAAAAAGGTCAATATGTCTTGCTAAAGTTTGATAAAAGCAGGCTCAAACAAGGTTCTGGTCAAAATTCATCTTTTCCAAAGCTCTCTAGTAGATACTTTGGACCCTTCAAAGTGATTGAGAAAATAAATGAAGTTTCTTATCGACTTGAGCTTCCTACTCATTGGAAAATACACAATGCTTTTCATGTAAGTTTGCTAAAACCTTACATAGGACCAGAACCAAAGGAACCCATTACTGAAGATCCCCCAGAAGTTGAAGAAACAGAGCAACTCTTGGAACCTGAAAAGATTTTGTTTCTCAAGGATCGAACCACGAGAAGTGGCCTTGTGACACGAAAATTCTTACTAAAATTCAAGAATCTACCCACAACAGATGCACAGTGGGTAGATGAAAAATTCATAAAGGATTACCCAAATATTCTACAGCAATATCAAGAAGCTTTTCAGCTGAGGATAGCTGAATAAAAGCCAGAGGGCTGTCACAACTCTATAGAAACAGAATTTGTATCCTTTTTCATTAATTTGTCTATATAATGATTTATTAAATTTATTTCCTTTGCACCAATTAGATATAAAGAAAAGTGCATTGGAGCTGGCCACTGATGAGTGGTCACAGGTTATGGTGGACCCACGCGGTGGGTTAGAGAAAAGATAGTTCACACTTCCACCTATATGACCCGATTGGGCGCCTGCGACTGGAACTCACGCATATCAGGGTTAGACTCGCACACAGAAAGGATTGATGCCTTGAAGTGTGGGCTAGATCCACCAGAACACACAGTTACAATCAACAAGATGGCATGATCATGAAATGCTTGTATAATGTGCATGTGTGGGCTGAAAGCTTGAAATGCACATTTCTTTGCATAGGAAAGTCACATGAAGATTCGGATACCATTTTTGCGATGTACACGGAAAAAGCTTTCATATGATACCCATATTGGGGGGGTCCCTAAATTTTAGGAGGTCCCTAAATTTTAAGAGCCTCGAATTAGCCTAAAAATGCTAGTCCTAAAAAATAGGGATGTCATTCTAAAAATAGTAAGTTCTGTACTCTGACTGTGCTTACTAAATTTGGTTGTTTCTATTCTTGACAGTATTCAACCCAAAAAGGAAGACCATAGAGAAGAGACAAGTGTCAAGACACTTGTCACACAAGTTTCCAAGTGTCCCACCACTTGTCACGTCTCATGACATGTGGCTGGACACTTGTCTTGTGCTACTCCACTTTCCCCTTTTGTACTAGCTCTCCCCTCTCCTATAAATAAGAGCTCGTTTTTCTTCATTCATCATCATTTTTCTTTGCTGTAAACTCATGTACAGCACCCACAGATAGCCAGAAACTGGCCCCATCCATCCCCATCATCATCCCCCACTTCTCCATTATCAAATTCCTCCATATTCCCTCTTCTATCACTGTTGTTTTACAAGACAGCAAGCCTGTAAATTCATTACAGCACCTCCTTTCGAGCTCTTTCTTCCATTTTAGCTACAAGAAGCAAGCTCTATCCATGTACTGCTGATCAATGATGGAGAAAGGCTGAATTTCCCTTTTTCTTCTCTCATACTGTAAAGAAATCAGTTCTTATCATTGCATAATAGATAATGCATGTGTGTTTGTACATCTTTGCATGATCTTGTGAGAGTGAGAATTACTTCTTCTCACTCTCAGGTTGATTGTAACTGAGCTCTTCCCTAAGGGACTTGGGTTGAGCAGAAATACATTCCTTCGGGGGGGGGGGGAGGGTTGCCCATCTTCAACCCTCAATCTTGTCTCCATTACTTTTACATTTTCATGGCTGTAATTTTGTGAGTAATTTTCATTTTCAGCTTTAAGTGTTCATTCTCTTTTATATTAAATCTCGAAAATAAGCAAATATCATAATTGTTAAGCATACTACATTGTTCGGGGCGTTTACACTATAGTCATTCTTGTCATCTGGGAATGGCAAGTCAATGGTTGCTAATACATGCATCCAGTCAAGCTCATCCTCAGGGCAAGGAATATACTAAAGGGTCCACATTTGCACTTTTCTTGTCAGTCACCCTTTAGTATTGCAGAGATAGCATCAATGTCAACTAGTGAGGTTTTCCAAGTGTCCATCTCTACTCGAATAGCTTCTATTCAGTTGCCCAAGAATATCATGCCATTACCCCAATCCTCTATCACTCAAGCATTTCTCATCCATGGCCTACCTAATTGAATATTGTAGTCGACTCCTTTCAGGCTATGAAGTTAACCGAGAATTGGATTCCTACTATCTTTAGAGGCCAATCTTTTAGCACTTCCATTTGCTAGTGTAACATCAAACAGTGTAGTTTCATTGGTGGGTTTCCCCAAGCTTGTAGAACTGTGTAGCTAAGCACACTAAATCCTGCTCCTATGTCGACAATTCCTTTTCGTGTGGCATTACCTAATGCAACGACAGGTAAGACTGTGTGCATTTTCATGCCCACCCAAAAGGCATTCACTTGTAGAGATTTAGACAATGGGTTCAGGGTTAAGGTTGGTATATGCATCTTTGCATCATGGTCCAACAAGTTGATTGTTCCATGTCCGTTAGGTCTTTCTATCCACTGCTTCAACACTTTCCATAGCATGGGGTTTTGCCTAAGCAATTCTCCTAATGGCAAGCTTACAGGAGTTAATATCAATGTTGTGAGCAACTTGACCACCTTTTCCTTTTCCTTTAACTCAAGGCTTTTCTGCCAATGCTCTTGGGAAGTTCATCTATCCATGGCATCTAGATTTTTCTTGTGTGGTGCTACATGGGGTATTGATGTGGCTCTTGATCTCCAGTGTGTAGGGGAGACTGGGACTCATGCTAGAGAGCTCATTGATCTCATCCTCCATGATAAGCTCTACATCCTTTAGGTGTGCTTGAGCTTCTTTCACCCCCTCTTTGGCTTTGTCCACAACTCCTAATTAGTGTTTTGGGTCAAGATATTCTCCAACCTTGACACTTCCCTTTTCCACTATCTTAGGAGCAGATGTTTCTGTCTCCGCATTCGTAACTTGTTTCCATTTCATTAGTGTGATGGCATTATCAATTCTGAGTGTTATCTTGGCATCTGCCCTCTTCTTTCTTCTCCTTTGGCTCTTCTTTCCATTAGATGTTACATCTAAGTTGCTAGGTACAAACAAATGAGATACCAACATGCTTTGTTTGAGCTTGGGTCATGACGTTTAGTGGGATTGGTGTGGCTTCATCATCAGGTGTTTTGACACTAAAAAGTCCAAGTGGTACTAATGGTATAATTATCGTACTAGTGGAGGGTTTCCATCTAGGGCAATCAACAAGTACAAATGTGTAACTCCACACTTTGGACATCTCAAATCAGCCTTGTCCTTGTTTGCTTGCCCCTTTTCATGGCAACGAGATGAAATGTGCCCCGAATGTCAACAAGTCCAATATACTAGTGGCTCTTGGTTCGAGCCCCCTCCTAGACCTCTACCTCTTCCCTTGCCTAAAGCCATAATCGGCACCGGTCTATCAATATAGGATTACCCTCCTTGTCATAAGAGACATAGGGATTCACATATGCTTCATTCTCCAGTGGCTCCTCTACAAAGTGTATATTGACACATCACTTAGCGAGTGGGTCATTATGGGTCCAAGTGGCCTTGGGATTATGTTGTGGGGTTGATGCAATCCTAGGGGCAGCTAGCTTCAAGTCATTGGGCAATGTTGGTAGAGCTAATGGAGCTCTTCTTCCAAAGTTGGGCCACCTATTCCCTAGATAGTAGGGTTGAGTATAAGGTTGTTGGTATGGGAGTCTTCTTGGCAACTGACAGTGCAACACATCATGTCCAAACCTACTACAATTAGCACAAGGCCATGATCTAGGGTTGAGACATTCAGCTGGGAGATGGTTCCTATCACAATGCACACATTGCATGTAGGGTCGCACTAGCCTTCTCACAGCATCTTGTAGAGGCAATCAACCGCCAAGACCCACGGACCGCTTATTATTTCAAGTGTTCCAAGCCGAGCACTAATGGCTACCTCTCACATAGTTGACGTGCTATCCATCTCTATGAGTGCAGTGAGCTAACCTCCACACCCGATTGAGTTGCCTCCTCTCCCAAGCACTTTGGTAACTCCACGATCCAAGTGAGCTCAAAGGAGTTGATCGATAATGGCAAAATCTCAAAGGAGCATGTGTTCATCAAATGACTAATAACATCATACTGCAAGCCCCAAAGGCATGCATCACCTGTTGAGCTAGAGGAACTCACTTGCCTCGCTAACTCTGACTCATCATTCTTACAAAAATGGTGTAACCTACGTCTTTAATGGGAGAAATGGGGTTTCCAAATAATGACATGTTGAGCAGCAACATGCCATCAAAACAACCGAGTATGACCCAACTTACATAGCATCAACCTCTTTCAGGGTCTTGGCCATCACTCGAGACAAACACCTAGACGACCAAGTCTTAGCCCATCCTTACATTGATCGTATCCTTACGGAAAAAGAACTACATGTGACTAGCCGCATCAACTCGGGTGATTTTCTAACCGATGCCCTAACTTATATTACCCAAGTATGTGTTAGTCCTTGTAATCTCGATCATCATGCCCACTTGGAATACAACCTTGATTTCCCTGATTGCCTCATGCCAAAGTAGATAGTACCCTATGGTGCTCAAATTTCTTGCCTCTTCCATGTCAAATCCTAGGGAGGATTCTTCTCATTCCCAAGGGGGGAGGGGGTAAAGGTGAAGAAAGGTGAAATCAAGGAAAAGTGCCATAAGATCTTGGAAATAAATAGAGCTGCTCAAGGGGAAATTCTTTTTGTTGTTTAAAGCATGTTCTTCTTGCCATAAAAGCATGATCAATTCCTGTTTATTTTCCAACAAGAAAATGTCATAGGAATACTAATGGTAAACCATGATATATGACAGGAACCTAAAATGGTAGGGCAAGATAAAGGCAGCAAGCTTCCGTTCACAAAGGAAGAGTAAGCTAAGTATGGCTTGACGGTAGAAATGAGGGGCTACAGCCAGCTCACATTCAAGCACGCTGTGAATCTAGAGGATGTCGTCATGGAAGAGCCACCCATAAAACAACTCGTGGACCAATGTAGCCTACAGAAGTACGTAGAAAAGGTTGGGCACGTGGTCAACTACAAAAATGCACAGAGTTTCTGAGGAGCTTCAGTGCCGAAAGGAACTGTGGCATGGTGACAATCAGGAAAGGGAAAGAAGCCCACCAAGTAGAGGTGGAATTGAGCTTTGAGGTGGTGGAGAAGGCCCTAGGCTTAACTAGCAGGATGCGGCGATACCCAAAAAGGGATGTGTATAGCATGCTAGGGATGAACAAGGCTATTGTACGCATAGTGGATGGGGTAAGTTTAGTAGATATTCCAAATCTTGAGATCAAGCTGTAGGCAAAGATGGTCCATCCTCTCTTCTCCAGCAAAAGGTACAATGCCCTTATGAACAGAATCAGGGTGATGTTGTTGGAGAGCATCGCAGTAGGATCCCCAAACAAAATAGATTGGAATGCCTTCATGCGCAAAACTATTGAGAGCTCAGCGAAAGCTTTGACCACTGGTAGAACAATAGCAAGAGGAGAATCCCCGACCTCCACAGCAAGATCAGCTCAAAAGAAGTCCTCCTCCAAAGCATCCACCATCAGGTTCGGTGGGATCCTAATGGCCGTCATCTAGGAGGCCTTGAAGGACACATAGGAAGGTGGAGAGGGAGTAGGGGAAACCCCTGACCAACTGCCTTACCATGAATAGGTGCAATCAAGCGAAAGGACTATAAGTGATAAGGAAGAGTAGGAGACACAGTCTGGCCAAGGAGAGCCGAAGCCGGATGTCACAGACATGAACGCGTATTCTTCCCAAGTGCAGGGTAAGGAACGAACCTCAGTGGCAAGGGGTTCATCAAGCAAGCCGAGATCAAGTCTTTCATAGCTCCTAGTGAATGTGGTAAAGGTGTTATCCAAGAGCTTAATGCAAGTCACCAAGTCATCTCCCATATTCTTAGCAAGGTCCCTGGCAACCGATAGAAATGAACATTGCTCGTAAGAAGGCCTAAGGCGTGCTGGTGGTTGGGGTGGAATTGGGCTAGACAATGATGGTTCTAGTGGCAACGGACTTGACAATGGTGTGTCTGAGGGTAGCTCCATAGTCAGATCCATGTGTCTAGTGCTGCTTTGGTGTACTAAGGGTGGCTCTAGTGGCATAGATGGTGTGTTGCCTTCCTCTTGCGCAGTTATTGTCAAGAATCGCGTGGTGGAGGGGGTTGCTCAAGATGCTGCGCCGAACACACACAGAATGCATAAGGAGAAGCTCACTCAAGAGACAAGAAGAGAGATGGAGGCCAAAACGTTTTCTTGCTGATTTCTTCTTCTTCTTCCACACACTTTTCAATGTACACAAAGTATAGATAAGATACAACATAAAAGGAAAGTGGCCTACTAAGTCAAACAATGCATAACCGATTACACTAGTCGACTGGCGCTATAACTATGCCAGCTGTAAATAGGTGTAACAACCTGAATATAATAAGTAATGAGTCAGTGGCCATGTGAGATGCATAATGACCATCGACGTGCTAAGTGTAGACGTGTGGACCCATCTAACCAGGCGGTCCATCATCAATGTCCGCATGTGTTGAGCTTGTCATCTCAACACTCCCCCTCAAGCTCAACTGCATCTCTGCAACTCCAAGTAAGCTTCGAAACTTTTGAAGCTTCTCTGTACCCAATGCCTTCGTGAAGATGTCAGCTATCTGATCCTGTGTGCTGACATACACCAAGTCAATCTCACTTGCTAGTATCTTCTCTCTCACAAAGTGGTAGTGTACCTCAATATGTTTTGTCCTGGCATGGAACACAGGGTTCCTAGCCAATTGTATACTGCTCATGTTGTCACAATAAATGACAACTGGACCTTCCACCTGGACATCCAAATCAGCCAATAGCTTTTGTAGCCATACTACCTCACATGCTGCAACAGCAGCACCTCTATACTCAGCCTATGTACTCGACAAAGCAACTATAGATTGCTTTTTGCTGCTCCATGCAACTGCTGCACTACCAAGAGAGAACATGTATCCGCTGGTAGATCTTCTATCAGACATACTACCAGCCCAATCTGCATCTGTGTATCCAAATACTGTACATCTGTACCTGCCTCATAGAAAAGTCCATAATGTAATGTGGACTTCACATATCTCAATATGCGTCTGACTGCATCCAAATGTGGCTTTCTAGGTACTTGCATAAACTGACTCACAAGACCAACAACGTAGCTCAAGTCTGGCCTTGTAATGGTCATGTAGATCAAACTCCCCACTATCCTCCTGAACATAGTAGGGTCTTCTATCTCATCCCCAACATCAGCACTCAGCTTTACATTCTGCTCCAATGGGACTGAAAGTGGTTTGCATGCAGTCATACCATACTTGGACAACATATCCAAGCCATACTGTCTTTGGGACAGCCATATACCATCATCACATCTGATCACCTCAATGCCAAGGAAGTACCTTAGCTCACCTAAATCCTTCATCTCAAACTTCATCTTCAAATAGCTCTTGACTTCAGCAATCCCACTATCACTATCACCTGTAATAATCAAGTCATCCACATAGATGACTATGATGACCAAACTTGCATCTCCCTTTCTCACATAAAGTGAGTGATCAGCATTAGAAACATAAAAGCCAATATTGACAAGATACTCTCTAATCTTGTCAGACCATGCTCTAGGTGCTTGCTTGAGCCCATAGAGTGCCTTCTTCAACCTGCACACATACGTGGGATGCTCTAAATCTTCATAACCTGCTGGCTGATCCATATACACTTCTTCCTGCAAATCACCATGCAAGAAGGCATTCTTTACATCCATTTGCTGCAACCTCCAACCTTTGGCTGCTGCCAAAGCAATCACACATTTGACAGTTGTCATCCTAGCAACTGGACTGAAGGTTTCATCATAATCTATGCCATATGTCTGAGCATAGCCTTTTGCAACCAGCCTAGCTTTGTACCTGCTAATAGAACCATCTGCATTGTGCTTAATCTTATAAACCCACTCACATCCAATAGCTTTCTTTCCCTTTGGCAATGATACTAGATCCCAAGTCTTATTGGCCTCTAATGCAGCCATCTCCTCATCCATTGCTGCATCCCAATGAGCATGACCATTAGCCTCCTCAAAACATGTGGGCTCAACATCCTCAACTAGTTTCACCATATAAGCATAATGGTGAGCTGCATAACCTTCAAATCCAAATCTTTTAACAGGGTATCTCACCCTGCTAGACCTGCGTACCACTGGATCACTCAATGGAGTCTTTGCATTAACGCGTGCTCTCTGCACACCTGGAGTCCTCACTGAAGGAATGCCAAGCTCATCATCCAAGCTCTCTGAGCCACTGGAGTCTCCATCAAGAACTACATCAATGCCTTCTGACACTTTATTCTTTCCTTTGTCTTTACCTGTAGTGCTACTAGATGCACCCGAAGATGTAGAGGTACTCCTTAGTCTCCCAAACCAAGGACTACCAGATGATGTCTCTGGTCCACTAAGAGTTCGTGATTCTTGCTTTTCAGCCTGCACATGAGTGTCATGATCATGATCATCATCCAATGCATCACCACTAGATGCATACCAACTGCTCATTTCATCAAAGATGACATCCCTGCTCACTCTGAACTTACATGTGACAGGGTTGTAACAGCGATACCCTTTCTGCTCTAAAGAGTATCCAATAAAGACACACTTTTCAGCCTTTGGATCCAGTTTCTTCCGCAACTCATCTGGCACATGAACATACGCAATGCAGCCAAATACTTTCAAGTGTGAAACATCAGGCTTCTTACCTGTAAAACATTCTTCGGGGGTCATACCATGAACTGCAGCTGTGGGAGTTCTGTTCATAATATAAACAGCAGTATGAACAGCCTCAGACCAAAAATGCTTAGGCATATTCTTTTCAGCCATCAAGGCGCGTGCAACTTCTGCAATATGCCTGTTTTTCCTTTTTGCAATCCCATTTTGCTGTGGGGTATACCTGCATGTGAACTATCTCTTTATCCCATGAGACCTCAGAAAATCATTGAACTCATTAGAGAGGTACTCTCCCCCTCCATCTGACCTCAAGCACTTTACTTTCAAGCCTGTTTCTCTTTCAACTGCAGCCTTGAAAGTTCTAAAGTGCTCAAAAGCTTCACTCTTTTCCTTCATAAAATATACCCACAACTTTCTAGAACAATCATCAATGAATGTGACGAAGTATGAACTACCTCCAAGAGATACATTTTGTGTAGGCCCCCAAATGTCTGTATGCACAACATCAAGGATATTTCTGCTTACATCTCTGTCATGTGAAAAGGGTTGTCTTACCATGCCAAGTCTAGTACTAAGGTGGCATACTAACTGAGCCACGAACTAGAGTAGATAAGGATAGCTGTCATCTAGCTATTATTCATGGGCAGTGTACCAACCGCATCTGCAGTCGGTGATATAAATACACAACGGTCACCCTGGCATATCACGAGTGGAGCTCGATATCTCAACAAGAACTGGACATCCGAGATCTTCACTGGCCAATTCTTCAAGACTCCAAATGGCCTTACTTTCATTCTGTTGGTTAGAGTGACAGTGAACCTAGCGATTTCGATAGTCTAGTTTCCCCAAGCCTGGAGCACAGTATGGCTCAACACTCTCACTCATGTCCCAGTATCTGTGATTCCCTTCCGTGTTACGTCTCCTAGGGCAAGGATAGGTAAAATTGTGTGTGTCTCTTAGTGCCCTCCCAAAAGGCATTAACATGTAGTGACTTCAGCACTTAGTGTAGCGTCAAGCTATGTATTTGCATGACTGCATCATGATCTTGCAAGTCAGCGGTAGCATGCTCCATTGGTTCTTCTATCTAGTGTTTCAATTCCTACCATAGCATGGGGTGCTGTCTAAGTAGGTCTCCTAAGCTCAGGGTCACTAGGTTAGTCACTAAGGTCGCGAGGAGGTTGTTGGTTGTTTGTCTCTGTCCTAGGTTTGTGCTCCTTGGCCACTAGTTTTGACTGATCGGCTAGCCCATGGCATCTAGACTTGGCCTAGGTGGCACTGCTGTGGCATGGGTGTGTCTCTCGACCTTGGTCGTCGTGCAGGTGAGACTGGCGTGCTTACACTAGAGACATCCTCGATCTCGTCCTCTAATATGGGCTCAGTATCCTTGAGGTGCTCCTGGGGTTCTTTTACCCACTCCTTGACCTTGGCTATTGCCTCAAGTTGGTGCCTAGGATGGGGATACTCCCCTACCTTGGCGCTCACTTTCTCTGCCATCTTTGGAGCAGTGGTCTCTGCCTTTGCATCTGTGACCTTCTTGCTAGTCCACTAGCGTTGTCGCATCCTTAGCCTTAAGTGTGACATTTATGTCAGTCTTTTTCTTCCTTCTCCTTCGGCTCTTCTTTCCTATTGAGGCTGCATCTAGTTTGTCGGGCCTTGGCAGTGATATGCATGCCTGCTTCGTCTGTGCTCTGGTCATGACATGCAATAGGATGGGTGTATCCTTGATGTCAAATGTCTCAACTCCGAGTAGCCCCAACAGCACTATTGGCATGATTGTCAAGCTAGGGGATGGCTTCCATCTAGGGCATTTGGCAAAGAGATGAGTGATACTGCACTCGGCACATCTGAGGTTAGCTTTTTCCTTATTTTCTTGCTCTCTCTCTAGACAGTGCGATGAGCTATGGCCTGGGTGACTACAAGTCCAACACGAGATCGGATCTTGGGTCATCGGCCCCGCGAATCCTCTTCCCCTACCTCTACCTAGCACCATCATCAGTACTGGTCAATAGTCCATTAGAATTAGATTGCCCTCTTCATTGTACGAGATGTAAGGGTTTACAAAGGCTTCGTCTTTGTTAGGTTCCTCCACGTAATGGACTGGAGCATTACTCGATGAATGGGTCACATAGGGTCTTGGTGGCTTGGGTATGCCCGTCAAGTTGATCTCCATCCTAGGGATGACGAGCTTTGCATTGTGTGGTGCTGGAAGTGCTAGCTGGGCTCCTCTTTCAAAGAAATTTGGCAACCTGTTCCCCAGATACGGCGGGGTGTATTGTTGGATATAGGGGGATCTCCTAGGCAACCTACAGTGCATGGCATTGTGGCCGAATCTTCCACAGTTCACACAAGGCCTAGATCTAAGATCCTGGCACTCAGCTAGGAGTTGGTTGTCGCCGCAATGCATGCATTAGACATGCGGTCGTGCTGGTCTCCTCACCAATTCTTGCAGTCGTGCTAGCTCTATCCTCACTTCGACTAGCTCCTTGCCTTGATTTATACTCTTTCCCTTGTCCTGCGTGCTGGGGGTTGATACCTCGCTAGAGGTTGTGGTCCTCTCTGAGGTCCTCTGATTGGAGTTGTTGCCATTCAAACTTCGAGAGCTTCTCTCTCTCAGCTGGTCATCCACCCTAATTGCTTTGTCAAAGACCCTAGCTAACACAATCTCGCTGCAAGCCAGAGTTACTCGCTAAAGCCTTGTACAACTCCTCACTGCGGATTCCGTTTATGAACACAGTGGAGACCGCTCTTTCATTGGGTTTCTCATTCGTAGGGATTCTCTTGAAGAGGCTATGCACATGAGTGACATAGTCTCTTATGTCCTCCTTGTCCTTTTGACTAATGTTCATTAGTCGGACTATGAGGTTGTCAAAGTACCCCACTTCCAAGAATCTCTTAATGAAGAGATCTTTTAGTCGGGCAAAGTTCACTCGCTCCGCTAAGCTAGTGTACCACATCCTACCTTTATCGCCTAAGCAGAGCCCAAATGCCTGGGAGCATTATGCAAGGTCCGCGAGATCGTTGGCCTCACAAACTTGCTCGAACTACTCTACGAAGCTGTACGGGTTGCTACTAAGCTGGTACTTGTTGAGCTACTTAGCTAGTGCAGGGATTTTTGATTGGCTCTTCGCCCCTTGAGTAATTCCTAGGCCTGAGAGTAGTGAGGTTGCTAGTGCTGCTACGCTCTATTTGGCAGCCGTGTTGTCCATGAGCCGCTTGGTCACAAGCTCGCTCAGCATGAGGTTTGCCTCTAGTGTGCTCTCTCTCTCTCTGTGTTTGGTCCCGCCTTGCTAAGGCTAGCAAACTTTGTGCACATCTATGTCTTGCTACAACTTCCTAGCTCTCTGCTCGCGGTTGTAGGTCGCTATGCCCTGCAACACTTTCCTAACTGCTTTTCTTTCTTCCTCTAGGCTTGCCACTACCTCCTCTATTGCTCTACCATGGATTACTATTCTGGTCAATAGGTCATATTCATTGACCATGTCTTGAACCGCGACTAGGAATTCACCCACATCCAGTAGATTGTCTTCCTGGTCTATGTTTACTCCTAACGTCATTTCTGTTTCCTGCTCCATAAGGTTGTCAATCAATCGAGCAGCTTTGGTAGCGCTTTGCCCTCAATCTTGCTGTCCTTTCAGTCCCCCTACCATCTTTGTAGGTCCTATTAATGGGGCTCTAAGGTACCCGATTATGTTTCGGGGTCTCCTCCAACTTGTGGGTTCCTTCGAGTTATTATGTCTGAGCGTGTTTCTTCTTATTGAAAACAATCCTCAACTTGTGTACACTCAGTGCTAGGTGCTCTATTGTGCATGGTGCAAATTCAAGCTTTATGTCCTTTTCTAGTGCACTTATGTAGAAGAAATGAAGGTGTGGGGTGCACCTGCAAAGTGATTATGCAATTTTAGCTATCCCCCCTTCTTGTCTACAACCTAATAAGACTCTAAGTGCGGTCTCTGGTCGCTCCTAAGGATTTTGTGAGGTCCGTGCTGCTCCCTGTAAGCTCTCTCAAGGCTAGGTTATAGTCTAGAGGTCAACCTTTGGGCTACACATCTAGTCGGCTATGTGACCCCGTCGGGCTCCTAGAGTTTACCTCTAGGCCATACAGTCACGGTTTCCTCTAATTATTGGCTTTGGTGAGCTAGGGTGGGTTTCTAGGGGTGTTTTGGTTTCGATCCTAGATGGCTCTGAGCCATGGAACTGGTCCTAGGTCTATATTTTCTTATTCTGGTTTGTTGGTCTGATTCCTAGAATCGGACGATTTTGGGTGGTTCGACTCTCAGAGTTGGATGGTCCAACTGGGTTGATTCGATTTCGACGAGTAGTCTGATTAAACAGCTTGGTCAGATTCTTAAGATGGTCCAATTGTTGTGCTAGGTTTAACTGTCTGATTAACACAGGTTCGATAGGATATGTTAGATCGGACAATGTTGTTGGTCCCATTATAAGGGTCAATTGTCGCGATCTGACGGTTTGAGCATTTGATCGAACAGGTTGTGTGTCCAATTGGAGTTGGTTGTTTGATTCCTATGGTTGGTCTAACTATAGAGCGATCCAATTAATGTGCGCGTTTGACTAGACAGCGATCGGACAGTTGGTCCGATCAGCCCAAAAGGTATGGTTCGACTCTCGCAGTCGGAGGGTCTGACTGCCCGATTCTAGGATGGTACGATTTTGAAAATCCGAGCATGTCCGATCGAACAAGGCTGTTGGTTTGATTTTGTGATCCGAGCATTGTGATCGGATGGGTCGAGCATCCGATGATCGGATGAGTTCTGTGTTTGATTATGGGTTCACCCTGTCCGATTCACCTTAATCTTACTCCTCTCACCAGCTGTAAGGTGCCCATCCATCAGCTTTCCAGGAGGCACGCTCTTAACGGTCTATCGACAAACGAATCTAAGCATCGTTGCTTAGCATTCCCATGGAATGTTATGAGTTTTATCGCCTAGGGTTTCTCGAATCCGCCTTGCAACAGAACGTTCACGGTCGGAACCCACGAGGATCGACCTGAAATTTGGGTTCCTAGTGGCCAAGGTCTCCTAGCATCATTCTAGCGTCGGATCTTGGACATCCTACTTTACGCAAAGATACCCAAGCCGAAGCATACCCATGCCGCACTTGGTTCAAATAGAATGGGAAACGAGAGGGATACCCCGCTCAAACTCTCTGCCCGTAGGGCATAGTCCCATTCCAATGCCCTAAAATGGCATGAATCGAGGTTCTATCCTAACAATTTCTAAGGTTGAAGACGGTAAACCTTGTGAGAAGCCTCCCAGTTCTCTGGGACCACCCTGCCATAGGACAGACCCGTTGGGGGTTCCACCCACCCGCTTCCCTCAATAGCTTTAGTTTTCTAATTAGGTCCTACCACATTTATGTGTGACGCTTAAAGTCAGCTTCATTAATTAAGCCTTTTAGGGAACAGGGTTCGTTCGCATAACTTATAGCACAAACACGAAAATAGAGCAAGCAATCCTTTGACAAACAAGTTCCTTAACTTATCTTCAAGTTAATCTTTGTCTCCTGCCCATACATGAGGAATTATGTATCCCTTCTGTCCAACAGAAGTATCCCTTCTGCCTTGCAAAAGTAACTGGTCCAAATCACATGGCACCACAAATTCCACATCTTTTCGTCCCAGCAGAAGATACACAAAATTCCACGAGGATATTCTGCCCACTAAGTTTCCACCCTTGTAACTAGTATTTAGGGTTCCAGGATCCCATCCTAGGTCACGAAGGGGCTCGTCAGATTCTAGGAACAATGCAGGATTTACAGCCAGAGCCCCCTTTGGCACCCACATTTCCTACTGCCTGAGACTATCCCTACTGACAGACCTTTTGCCTACGGAGCCGATCCAAGCCTCTCGTAGCAATAACCATGACTCCCTTGGAGTAGGGTCTCGCCGCTAGCTTGGGGGTAGCCTAGCTCGATCCTTCCTTAATTAAATCCTTTAGGAATCCAACACAACAAGGCATTCAGCCCTAATATCATTTTCTAGGAAAACATTCATTTATCCCCATGGCAACTTGTTATCACAGACCCTTGCCATGCATTTACCATAAATCACAAGCATTTGGAACATCATTCAAACAACAAACTAACAACTAGTCGAATGTAAAAGCATTTAGGATGTTGTTAGATCAACCAACAAAAAAACCAACTGTATTCTTGCCAAATAATGCAAGAATATTCGCGATAACATTCCCATCGCATATATGCTCTTTTCCTTGGGATCAACGAGAAATTCTATGTAAATTTTACTTAGCACTTGTATGCACAATTTTTAGTGTTATGATTATGCCATTCATAACCCTTGACCAATTCCTCCTTGTAATTGCTTTATCAATGAACAAGCCATATACAACTAGGTGCTATGCACTTTGCAAGCTCAATCTTTTGAATATGTGAGATAAAATTTATCCCTTCCGATGACCTGTACTCGTGCATCATAGTATGGGGCCTAATGTATCTCATACGAGAATCAAAACAAGTATCTATCAATTTGGAAATACATTACTTACAACCGAAACCGCAGTTGGATTGACAATGATGCATTCACGCGAAGCTTTGTTGTTGGTTATGGGATTGCCATCCACACGTGACATTCTTCACTTAGGGGCCATCGTCTACAAGTAGACTCAAGAGATTAAGAAGGCGGAATAGATTCGAGATGGGAGAGTGTAACAGAAGATGGCTAAGTCGAGGATCGAGATAGAGGGAGTTGAGCTAACTCTCTCCCTTCTCTCTCTCTCTCTCTCTCTCTCTCTCTCTCTCTCTCACACACACACACACACACACACACACACACACACACAATCTCTTGGAGGGTATCCTTCTCTCTACCTCTCTCTCGCAACCTCTCGGGGTCTCCTTATGCCTCTTGTGCCTCCCCATGCCTCATATTTATAGTGGATTAGAGAAGAGGCCTTGTGGTTGAGAAGTGGAGCTCTTTTTGGAGGGGGATCTTGAAAAGATCAGTGATCTGATACTCAGATCATAAATCTGATGGCTCCATTGGCTCCAAAAGGGAGGTAAAACTCCAAAACACTTGGTTAGAAAGCTCTCAGTTCACTCCTTCTTTTCTCTATTTGAAGTGCTATTTTCTGTATGTAGACTGCGATTGCGGCGCACGCGATTTCGCAAATCCCTCTCTTTATTTTTTATTTTGATAAAATCTCCAAAAATAACTAAAATATCACTTGTCTTTTCTTTTAAATGACATCCAATTCTAGAAATCTCCATTTCTTTTTAGGATGATACCTAAAATATACTAGTTTTGCCCAAAATCCAATATTTTTGGACCATCCAAACTATACACATTAATACTAGTGATTAATATAGCTCATAAGTCTTGTTCACATTGTAACTTCCGTGAAGGGTGGCTACGGTCCTTGTCAATCCGAGAAAAATATCGAATTTACAACTCTCAATTTTTTAACATATATTTTTAATTAAATAAAAATCCTTAATTATTAACATTAGTTAGTTTTTACCTTAGTCTTTAGTTAATAACCTTACTAACTTATTAATTGACTAACTAACTTTCGAACTAACAAACTAACTTTTATTGTGTGGAAATATTACACCAACATTTAACCCAGAATTTCATTTTTTGCCCTTCTTTTCCATATTTTCATATTTCTCCTAGCATGCCTTCATCTCTCGTTTCACTTTTTCCTTGACCTTATCTTCTGCTTTAGGTTTTCCCAAATTTCCACCTTGTTCGTTTGAGGGTTAATACATCTCTTGTAGCTTGGCCAACTCTAACTTCAAGTCATCTATCTCTTGGTTTTGGTCGATGTTTTTTTCTTTATCTTACGTGCCATGGCTTGATCGATCACTAAGGATTGTGGTTCTCTTGGTGTTCCTAGAGGTGATGTTTTCCTATGGTGTGACTCTTGAGCTTCTCTCTCTTAACAGGCCACCCACACATAATGCCACTTTAAAGACCCTAGCTAACACGTTCCTTTGCAGGTTTGAGTTACTAGCCAAGGCCCTATAGAGCTCTTTGTTTCGGATTCCATTGATAAACACGTTGGAGACTGCTCTCTCATTGGGTTGTTCCATCGCACTGGAATCCTCTTGTAGAGACTTCTCACATGAGTGACATAAGCTTGGATTTCCTCCTTGTCTTTTTGGTTGACATTCATTAGCGTGACAATGAGGGTGTGTGAGTATTTGGCTTTGAAAAATCTCTTAATGAAAAGATCCTTTAGGCTATTAAAGTTGTTGGGCTCAGCATTGTCTAGACTAGTAAACCAAGTTCGATCCTTTGTCTCCTAGGCAGAGTCCAAAAGATTGTGTACGCTGAGTGGGGTCTATGCGGCTATTTGTCTCATACACCTAATCAAACTACTCAATGAAGCTGTAAGGATCATTACATGTCTGATACTTCTCAAATTGCTTTGTCACTATAAATATCTTGGTCTGGCTTTGAGCATTTGGAGTGATTCCCAATAGAGCTACTCTGCTTTGCTATGAGACAATGTTATCTAACCGTTGCTTTGTGAGAAGCTCACTCAATGTAAGATCAATCTCTAATGCTCTCTCCCTATCGGTATTTTCTCCTGCTCTATTTCTACTTGCGATGGCTAGGACTCATTGGTGGACCTCGTTGAGCTCTATCACTTGGCACAGCCTCTGAGCACGTTGCTCCTGGTTATGGGTAGCTATGCATTCTAGGGAAACTCTTCCTAGTCTCTTCTCCTCCTCGATATTAGCTATGATTTCATCTGCGGATCTCTCATGGTGTGCTATTTTCATTTGATAGTCATATCATGATATGAGTTGTTGTATGTTGACTGGAAAACCTCCTGGGTTCGTGCTAGCATCTACCACGTTGGTGGTCTCTTGAACCACTAAGATATCAATGAGAGTGATTAGTTGGCTAAGCACATGTCTCTAATTGGGGTTTCTTCCTTTATTCACTCGGTTATCAAGTGGTTTGAGGTTGTTCACTTCTCAATATATTGGGTTTCTCGATTTGTTTTTGTGGTCCCAAGGGTTTTGCAAGTTCTACTGGTGGGTTCATTTCTTAGCTTAATTCCCCTTTAGTGTGTTCCTTGTTAATGAAATCACTTTGCAAGTTCATTCTTAGTCACACATTTGGATGGTGCAATGCAAGGTGAGTAGTGTACAATCAGGCTTTCAACTTTTCTCATACACCTAAGTACTTACAATGCAATGTGCAACCTTTAATGCAATAATTCACATGCACACCTTGCCAATCAGTTCTGTATGGTTGTAACTCTTTTATGCAAGTTGCAACTATACTTGGTAGTCGTGGGAGCTTTCGCTCAACCGCCAAGACCCATGGACCGCTTATTGTTTCAAGTGTTTCAAGTGAGCTCTAATGGCTATCTCTCACCTAGCCGATGCACCGTCGATCCTATGAGTGCAGTGAGCTTACCTTGATGCCGATATGAGTTGCCTCCTCTCTCACACACACCGGTAGTTGCACGATCCTAGATGCTAGCTCAAGCATTCTCAAGCCTCCTTCATCTCCAAGCTCCATCCACCATAGCCACGCGCACGATAAAATAGGAGAGAAGAGAAGAGGAGATGGTGAAGAGCTTCACCCTCTTGATCCCTCACTCCCACACACTCACTCTCTCACACTCTCACACTCCCTCTCTCAAGAGCACACACAAGCAAGGAGAAGAAAAGAAGAGAAGAAGAAGAGAACTCTTCTTAGCCACACACCAAAGAATGAGCTTCCATTCACTTTTTGAACTTTATATACAAGCCCTAAAATCCCATGGGCACCCATCCCTTTTTTTACATGACCGGCCGTTGTGGCAAGGTCCTTTATCTATTTCCTCTTCTAGCCTTATGCCTCTAGTCTACACCCGTCTAATATTTTACACTTGACATAGGAGAGAGCCTGGTGCTCTTTTACACAAGTTTTTGGAGTTTTTTGAGGCGCCTTTCATTTAAAATTATGCTTTTGGCCCCAACTTAGCTTTAGAGGCTACATGCGTGTCTTTGCTCTTTTTCCATCATTTTTCCGCTTTTTCATTCATTTTTCTACCTTCTTTCCTTGGGATTAACATTACCCCCCTCCGAGACGGGTGCCAGTCCCATGGCACTTTTGGCTACTATTGGGGTTTAATAGGTAGTTGGCAAAGTATTTGTGTAAGGGTAGGGTGGTAAACTTGTGTGCTTGTGGAAGCTTGGTAATGAGGTTTGTTGGAGAAGCCAAATGGATAGCAAGTGGATGACGGGGGCCTCCGAAGTCGATGGTTTGTCGCCTTTGTGATGCCTGAAAGGAAAAGGTACGGTGCTCTACCTAAGGGGGGTGTTTAGCTTATTGTGTAGTGCATTGTGCTCCTGCTGGTGGAATGGGGAGTTGGGTCTAACCATAGGCTAGCCTGGGCGATGTCCCACACTTGAGGACCCCATTTGTGCAAAGGGAGGTGCGGTGCAAGTAGCTTAGGGTGACAGGTCTAACCAGAGCCGAGTGTTACCTCCCTAGGTATGTCCTACCCTTAGTGGGCCCTAAGCATGAAGTGGGGGAGCAAAAAGGGCTAGGGGGTTAGGAGCAAAGCCAGCTGACTGAAGCCATCGGGCATGCCTAACTTGAGGACCCCTAGGTGCAGTGATCGTGCTTTATATGGTACTAAGTGCTTCTACAAGTGAGTTGTTTGTCCAGTCCATGTGTAATGTTCTTCTTACTTTTCCTTTCATGTTTTGAAAAATAAAAATAAAAATAATATAGTATTACACTAGTAGAATGACAGCCAGTGCCTAATTCTCCTCGTCTGAATTAGGCGGAGGAGGGGGTCAGATGGATTTGCTCAAAAATTGATAGCTTTGCATGTATCCTTTCATATTCATGCGGACGTGGAGGGAGGTGGTAGAGAGGACAGGATGATTGCATCTAGTGAACTGGCTGTCATTCATATCTTCTAGGAGAGTTAGGCAAAAAGAGGTGAGGAGGCTAGCCCTCATCATCAGGCGCGCCATGGCACAACTGTCGATGGCGTTAGGATCAAAGTAGAGGGGAGGCAGGCCACGTTCTTGTGGAGTTGGGTCCTGCTTAAGTAATAACTTAAGTAACCTAAGATAATTACATGTAGTTACAAAAGCTGGATCGGGGCATGAAGAGAAATCCGCGAGGAAACGCATCATGGAGTCATCCAAGCTTTCCGAGTTGAAAAGGAGGGCATGTTCGAAGGAGATATCATTAGAGTTGTAGATGATAGGAAAATCATAACGGCCATGGAGGGTGGCAACAAAATCCACACCTACCCTACGAGGGTACGCCATGAACGTGGGGTTGTTCCTCTCGTAGGGCAAGGTGTTGCAAAAGGCAGTCCAAGCAAGCATGCTGATGTCGCACACCCGCCTCCTCCATAGGGGTTGGTAGTTATATCCCTGTACGGTATGTGGTACTTCAAACACCTTGTTTTGCCAAAACTTAGCTTCTTCATTTCCCCAAAGAGTGGGGGTCTTCTCCCTTTCCTCCAGCCACTTTTGTCCTAGTCAGCTGCCAGTCATGATCACCTCCTCCATCACCTTGAGCGGTAAGACCCTTCGCAGGCTATTGGGCATGAGGAAGCTAAAGGTTAATGGGTCTTTTTCTCTTTCCTGCTGCTTCCAAATCACCCGCTCTACGTGGAATCCAACGGGAATGTCATCAGAGCACGGTGGGAGGGGTGCGGATGGCTAGACGACTAGTTTGGCCCTTAGTTGCTTCCTGGTTTGTTTGACTAACTTTCTCCGTCTTTCCCTGAGTGCGGCTTGTCTCTCCGTAGATGAATCAACCTGTTGCTCTTGGGAATGTCATCAGAGCATGGTGGGAGGGGTGCGGATGGCTGCACGACTAGTTTGGCCCTTAGTTGCTTCCTGGTCTCTTTGACTAACTTTCTCCGTCTTTCCCTGAGTGCGGCTTGTCTCTCCGCGAATGAATCAACCTGTTGTTACTCTTGGGAATGCAGCGAGGGGGGTTGTGGGATCACCTCTTCTTTGAATCTCCCCATATCAAATTCAAACTCAGCCTCCTCCCCTTGCCGGTCTCCTTGTTGCGCTCCTTCTTCAAAGCCCATTATGTCAATTTCTTGGGGGGTTAGGACGGCTAGTAGCAGGTATTTTCGTTGCTCTTCTAGGCTCAGCCTAACCTCCGCAGGTTGGGGTGGCATCTGCAACCCCCCGTGTAGAGCTCTGCGTGCGATACTGAGTTTTTTCTGTACTACCCCCAATGACTCTACTTCTTTTGGGTGGGTGATGTCCATTAGTGTGTCAATGAAGGCCTTTTGTTGGGCACCGTGCCAGTGTCTTCACCCTCTTTTCGTTCTGCACTGCCCATTCCTCTGTTCTCTTGTTCATCTCTTCCATGCTCTCTCCCTGCTTCTGTACCAGGGTTACAAGCTTCTGCTCTTGGTCATTCAATTCCCTGCTCATGTTCTCTTGCTCTTTCTTTCCCAAGTGTAGTTGATCGGTCACAGACTCGATCTCCTTTTGCTGCTACTCCATCTTCTGCTTTCTCTCTTATTCTTTCGCATTCAATTCCTCCATCATTTGCTTGATGTTGGCAATTTTCGCCTCTAATTCCCCATGTTGCATCAGGAGGAGCTTATACTCTCTCTACATCTGTACCAATTCCTGATTTTCATCCTCCAACCACTAGTTATAGCTCTCCTCCATGTCCTCCTTGGCCTTCAATTCCTATTTGAGATCGGAGATCTCTCTTTGTTGCATGGCTATTGTGCGGGTCTTTTCGAGCTGAAATGCAGCTACCGACTCATTTTTCGCCACCAACTCAGCCACAGCTATCTTCTTTTCCTCCATAGCCTTCTCTAGTTAGGAGAGCAGCTCGGTGACGTACTCATCATAATTGGCTGGTGGCGTCACTATTGTGTGGATTGGAAGGGTCGAGGCTTCCACTTTCTGACGTTTCTGGTCCTGTCTCAACTCAGCATTTGTGGCTGGTCTCTTTTGCCCTGTGGCCGTGGTCTCCATGCTCTTTTCCAGGGCCATTTATTTATTAATAAAATACTGCATCCATGCCACGAAGTTGGAGACCTCTACGCTGGTGGGGATGCTAGGGGTGAGGGTGGTTGGTTCAGTGGGAGGCACCATGAGGGTAGGGATAGGGTGGATAAGGGCCTTGCCTTTGCCTTTGCCTTCAAGGACAGCAGGCGGTATGATTTCTGGTACCTGCGTGTTGGAACCAGGCCTTTCTTCCCTCAGTGGGCTCAAGGCTCCCAAATCATCGGCCGTGCTCTACTGCTTGATTGACCGACGTGTAGCTTCGGCCAAGTCCTCCTCCTCCTTCCTTCTCAGTTCCTCTTCTTCCTCAGCAACTCTTCTTTGCCTTTCTTCTTCAGTTTTCTTGCACTCTTCCTCCAATTTCTCTTTTTCTTCCTTTTCTTTCCTTTTCCTCTTCTCGGCCTCCTGTTTCGACACTTTTTTAGCCTTGTTGACTTCTTCCTTTGCTTTTTCTTCTTCCTGTTTCTTCTTCTTCTCTCTCTCCTCGGCCTCCTTGAGGGATTCTCTTTTTGCCTTGTCCAAATCCTCTTTCTCCTTCTTACGGCCTTCATCCTACTTATTTTTCCTTTGTGATGTCTTCTTCTTGGATTTCTTGGCCTGCTTTTTGCCCGATTGTTCTTCTTGTTCCTGCCCTTCCTTATCACTCTCAGTCCTATCACTGGACCTCTCTTGGTCCTGGTGAGGGGATGACCTGTCAAGCGTTTCTCCTTCTCCTTCTTCTACACCTTGTGTCTCCTTCACTGCCTCCTGAATGACCGTAGTCAAAATGCTTCCATAGCCAATGAATGAGGCCTTGGATGAGGCCTTCTTTCTTTCTGTGGCCTTGGAAGCTGGGGACTCCCCACCTCCTGGTGTACTTTCTAAAGCTAGTGCTTTAGCCGCCTGGTCAATGGTTTTGCATACATATCCATTCCAGTCGACTTCATGCAAGGTGTGAGCTACTACATTCTCCAGTACAAGCACGCTGATTTGATGCATTAAGGAGTTGTAGCGTTGGCTGGAGAAGAGCGCGTGCACTAGCTTCGCTTGTAGTCTAGCTTCCACATCAGGAATGTCCTGGATGGTGATGCCATCATTAGTTAGCACATCCTCCCTTTTCATTTTCAGCATGGCATACACATCCCTCTTCTGCTTTTTCTCTATCCTCGGCTCCAATCCCAATGCCTTCTCCACCAAGGCTGGGTTTAAATGAACTTACACCTGCTTAGCATTTTCTCCCCTTCCCACTGTCACGGTACCGCACTCATGGTTAGGGTCGTATGTCCTGAGAAACTCCACACACTTCGTGTGGTCAGGCTCTTGCACAAATTTCTCAAGGTACTTGGTGAGGTTGCACTACTCGATGACTCTCTTAGCCGCTTCCTCCTTGGCCACCACACCCTCTATGTTATGAATGGTTCGGAACTTGAGGTGGTTGTAGGCGCGGCTTTCAAGGGTGATGCGGTATTGCGTTCTTTCCTCCTTCGTAAACGGAAGTCGGTGGGCGCGGTCTTGCTGCGACATCTTTTGTTCCTCACTCGTTGTTTACGTGTTTATGCATTTTGCTTGATTTTCCTTGGTTTTAATTTGATTCACCTCACCCCCCTCCCCTTCCAGCTCGAGAAGAATCCTTCCGAGGATTGAAGGTTAGGAGGTCGAGGGCATTCTGCAATGGGTCTAAGAGTTACCGGCATAGGAACCAAGTGTAGAAATCGAGGTTGTACTCTAACTAAGCTTCATGGTCTAGATCAAAAGGTTGAATGCCCATGTGTGTGATGTAAGTGAGAACATCTGTTAGAAAGTCACCGGAAGCGACATGGCTAGCAATATGCAACTCTTCCTCAATCAATAGGCGATCGAGGTAAGGGTGTCCTTTGATGTGCTCTTCCATGGGTCGGCCACGAAGAGTGGTTAACACTCTATATGAGGTTGGCACGACGTAAGTGGGGTCCTACTCTGCTGTTTTGATTACGTGGCGTTCCTCAGCGTTTGTCATGACATGGCACCCTCCAACTGCCCATTGCAACCTAAGAGTGTACCAGTGCCTCAAGAATGGGGATTCAGTATCAGCAAGTTTTGATAATTCTGTAATTTCTTGGTCAGTGATGGCAGGAGTGGTTCGGTGATCATATGACGTGAAAAGGAAGTGCATTAGCATTGTGTATGTGTATTTATGTGTGCATACGGGGATGCCTGGGAACGTTTACTTGTGTGTAATGAGCATTGCATTCATTTGGGGTCATCCTCTCCCTTACAAGTCAAGGTTTAAGGTCTTTTCTTTCATTAAGAAATACGAGAGAGGTAATTCTCTCACTAAGAAAGATGAGAGACATGATCCTCTAGAAGTGAGGAGAGAAGTAATTTTCTCTTTTTAAGGTTTAAAATGACACAAGATTTTGTGTGGAAGTAAATCTTAAGGTCGAGGCCCAAGGCAATTTAATGAACTCTCCTTAAGGTGGTTGCATGGACCACAAGTTTATAGTACAGTTTAAGAAGTTGTTTTTTAAAAAGACATGGTGAATCCATTTTTAAAATATCTCACCATAAAAAGACGATCTCTAAAAACGGCCCGCTAAGGTTATCGGAAACAATGAGATCTACAACTTTTGTGTTGGACATTTTTTCATCCGAGCAATATACAGAGAGATATCTCAAAATTGGTGCTGCAGAGTAGGTCCTGGAACAGCCACATCTTGCATAAAGTTCAACTCAAGTCTCTCTTCAAGAAGAGAAGCTCTTGAAAGCCTATAAAAGAGGAGGCTCTCCTTGGATGTGAGAGAGGTGAAGGAAGCATCACTTTGCAAGTTCCAAGAGGAGGAGAGAAGGTGCAAATGATGCGGAAGCTCTGCTGAAATCAAGTTCCAAGAGGAGAAGAGAAGGTGCAAGTGCTGCGAAAACTCTGCTAAAATCAAGTTCCAAGAGGAGAAGAGAAGGCGCAAGTGCTGCGGAAGCTCTGCTAAAATCAAGCGCCAAGAGGAGAGCCCTACACATATTATGTGTAGGAGAGAAGGAGACTCAAGAAGGATCAAAAGGTGCCAACTTCCAAGTTGTGCAAGTGTTAGCCGGTTGTATGCCGTGCAAGGAACCGTGATCTTGTCTCCAAGATCTACAAGTAAGAACTGGTTTATGTGTAATGGAGGAGCTTGCTACTTGTCAATAATATAACTCCACAAGGGGGGGGGGGGGGGCTGGCCCATCTTCCAGTCCCTAGTGTGTTGTCAATTTCTCTCTCTCCCTCTCTCTCTCTCTCTCTCTCTCTCTCTACATCTTTCTTTTCTCTCATCTGTTCTCTCTCTGCACCAGCATAATATTCACCATATATATTTTAAGTATATAAGAAAGTCGAGCGTGTATCTCGGATCTTATAACACACTCTTTTCCTATTCTTTCCCATTCTCATGGCTCCTTTACATGCACCTTTTCATTTACAACTTGCACAATAGGGAGCTTGGAGATCTTTTACAAGGAGTAAAATGCACTTTATCTTCTTGTTTTTAAAAAATTTCCCGCGCTTCTTGGTTTTTTTTTCCATTGGGCTATCTTCTTATGCTTCTTCTTTAGCCTTCTTTGTGCCTTGTGTCGTTCCACTTATGCCTTGTATCATTCCCAAGGTTAATAGATGCTCAACTACCTTGTATGTTTAAATAAGATTTTTAATCATTTGGTCTTAAATGTAAATAGATTGCATTAATAGTAGTAGCGAATATCACTTACAAACAAATCAGAATCTAACTAGTTCAACACAACAAAGAGACTAGCCAATTCTTCTTTGGTTGTCATTTCGTTCCACTTGACTTCCCCCTCAAGCCCTTAAAGAGGAGCTTCTCTCTTATCTCTCAAGTCTCCTTAATGATAGCCATTCTAATTGTACAGAAAGCCAAAAGATTAAGCTTTCCCTAGGATCCACACCCACCACCCACAAACACATCCCTATGGACTACAATAATATATCTCCCTAGATTGCAAAACATAAATGTGGGAGCACATTCCTCTAGGCCTAGGTTGCAATGTAGCTATCCCAACTCCTCTAGTTTGCATACACACTTCCCATTAGACATGCATCTATCCCCCACCTTGCTTGCAATGACCTAGGCATATGCTCTTCTCACCAATGTTGGGGTGATTAGGGGTGGGACCTAATTTCCCAAGTCTAATATAAATGAACTCCATCACTTACTCCTTGAATTGTGGGGTTGTGCTTGGCCTTGAGCAATAGTCTCTATGTTGATATCGAGTCAAAGTTGTACCTATTGGCTTCCACAATAGACATAGCCTATGTAGTGAGATGAGTCCAAACTTCTCCAAAGCCCATTTCTTGCAAAACATGTTATTTCTACCACTACCTCTAGTAAAACACATACATACATTGTGCAAACATGTGTGGCATGTTGTGGTCACTAATGTGTCAATTAATTCACATGTGGGTGAAGGTTTCAATTGTGTGTGAATGAGAGAACCCATGCAAAGTTGCACAATAAAACATATGAGAGAGAGAGAGAGAGAGAGAGAGAGAGAGAGAGAGAGAGAGAGAGAGAGAGAGAGTGTGTGTGTGTGTGTGCATATGCATGTGTGTGATTTTTATAGTTGCTCGGATTATTAAATGAATTACTTACCTTAGAGCTAAATGAAGCTATAATTGAAGAGAGTGATGATTATCTATTGATATATAACCATTTATCTCTTAGTTATATATCACATATCTGTTTTTTAATTCATTTCCATATTTAAATTTGATAATAGATACACAAAATATCGTGTTTGGTGCTCAATTCCCCTTTAATTTGGTGTTTGGTGTTCATATGTAAATTCCTTTAGTAGGCACACAAAAAAGTGTGTTGGTGTTCAATTCCCTTGGAGTTTATCCTACATTATATCTCTCTCAAGGATATAGTGTTTTCCATTGTGCCATTTTCTACAAGGAAACTAAGTCACTTGGATAAATTTTGAATTTTGAATCTTGGGTTTGAGAAATGCACTAGCTAACATCCCCTTCCAACCATAATCACCACGTGATGTGTGTGTGTGTGTGTGTGTGTGTGTGTGTGTGTGTGTGTGTGTGTGTGTGTGTGTGTGTGTGTGTGTGTGTGTGTGTGTGTGTGTGTGTGTGTGTGTGTGTGTGTGTGTGTGTGTGTGATTTAAAATGACATGTAGACAAGAAGTGTGATGCCATTTTGTGTAGAGCATTGCATTTACTGTGGCTAGTGGACCTAGCAAGTAGTTGCATCTTCCTCATAAGCATCTTATTTGTCAATATGAGACATAAAAAATACCTAAATGTTTAGAAGCGTGTTCATGAAATTGGCTTCTCTACCTGTGCCTATGTGACAATTGTTGCTCAGTGGGTTTTGTTTTGAGGAAAACAGGGACAATTGCATGGTAAACTTAAGGTGTCTATTTGTGAATATAGTTTCTCTAAGGCGTGGCTATGTAATGAGTGTCACTTAGCTCTTTTCCCCTTTGGGAGTGTAAAGGGGAGCAACTATGCCACAAGACAAATATAGGGCACATGCATGTTTGCAAACTAGACATATTTTAGAGATGGCTACAAGTGATTGATTGTGCAGTTGGGTTGTAGATGACAAAGGAGACTACAAGTGATTAATTGTGTAGTTGGGTTATAGTTGACAAAGGAGACTACATGTGCAACTCCAACCACATTAATAAGGAACTTGTGATGGAAATCACGATCAAGGGTCAAGTAGCATTGTGAGGAGATTACTAGAAAGGTATTGCCCAACTAGATGTATTCAACTCTATTGGGGTAATGTTATATTGTATGGACCTTTTCATGATCCCCTAAAATTTGCATGAGGACACTTATTTTCCCCGCCTTTAGGTTGTCCATGGACTCTATAACATCGCCCTAAAAGCTAAATGTGGATCATTTAGCAAGGGAGTGTGCACATGTAGAGGAAACACATAGAAGGCATCACAAGGCAATTGGTGGAGGGGGTGAACAAGTATGTAAAGATAGTGATACTAAGGGATCCCATGATTGAAGGCCATGTCAATTTTGGCGTGCCACTTGGATAAACACTTGATTTGCTACTATGATGTAAGGAATGGGACTATTGATGGGATGGGTAGTATCTATGGAAGGTTAGTGTGGTGTTCAACCAGCCACTAATAGCCACAAGACATGATGATCAAGATCATTTAATATGCCTTGTGAAGAGATCACTTATAACATGATATTGATGGTGTGGAAGGGGTCGCCTATGATGCTACTTGCACAAGGTGGGAAACATGAAATAAGATTTAAAAATACCATAGCAATCACATAACATTTGAATCTCCATGACAAGTTCCCTTGCATGTTATAGTGTAACTTATGGTGAACAAAAAGTTTAGAATGACTAGAGTTCTTATGTACTTTATATTATATGTAGCACATCTATATTGCAATAGACTTGCATTTTTAGAAAAAGGGGAAGGGGAGCTAGGCTGCATTACAAATATGGGGTTTGTATAGTATAAACATTATAATACTCTTATATGATGGCCTTAAAAAATGCAGGGTATAATAATGACACATCATCAAATACATGGGTTATAATCATATTGGAATGAAAATTCTTTTGTACAATAGAACTCTTTTATGAGAAAAAAAATCATCGGTACATATTTCCCTATAAATTTTGAAAATGCACAATGGCTTGCTATGTTTGATCATTCTTTGAGTTGAGGGACTACAACGACATTGGTTAAATTTTTAAAAGTAGCCAAATAAAATTTAGATTTATTTTTGCAAAATATTAAAATAAATAGGTAATTTGAGGTCTAGGTTATTTAAATTAGATGTTGAGCTAAGTTATTGTTAATTAGTAAAAAACTAGTAAGTTTAAATATAAATTAGAGATTTAGCTAAGTTATGTTTAATTAATTGAAAAAATATAAAGTATAAATACAAATTAGAGGAGCTACTGAATTATTTTTGGTTAGTTAAAAATTTCATAATTTTAAATAGCTTAAGTTAAAATATCATTTTTATTTTGCAAACTTTAAATTTTCATGTAAGTTAAAATATCATTTTTATTTTGCAAACTTTAAATTTTCATGTATTACCTATCAAGTTGCTAATTTCAAACAACTAGATAGTTAAAAAATACTATAGAAAAGGGGGTATAGTAACAACTCCATTTTGACGAATTTATTCTTCAAGTAGATGTGCACGATTTTACCAAATATTGGAGAAAACTTTTAACTATTTTTACATGCTTGTAGTTATTAACTATTTTAAAGACTAAGGTAAATCAGGTGAATAAGCCCTTCAATGCAAGCATTGGCTCATAGAGAGCAATTGTGAGGGCTAGTGCATGAAGGGAAAATCAAGTACCCTTACAGGTTACACCAATCAAAATGATGCAAAAGTAGTATGAGGCCTTCCAAAATGAAATGGATTACTAGAAGAGCTAGAGACTTCTAGAGGAGTATTGAAAAAGAAATAAAGAATTGATGAGAGTGGGAGTCCATTGAAGAGTTCCTTGGTGACCTCTCCCAAGACTTCCATCTAGATATGTTCAAAATGAAGCTAGATAATAGCCTCTTTCTTCTTAGATTTTTTTGTGGCCAGTTTAGGATAGTCCTTTAAGGCATACTTTTTTGCTTTATAGTATTTACAATAGATTTTACTTTCATTTTTCTTTTTATTCTTATCAACCTTCTTTGTCTAAACAATATGTGTGGGTTTGTGCTTACTATTAGAAAATATAGTTGTTCTTCTATTTTTCTAATTAGCCACAAAAGTTTGATTTGCAACATGCATAATGGATATGTTTTGCTAAGATCGTTTTTCTTACAACAAAATAGAAACCAACTCATTAAATGAAAATATGTTTGGATTGCCATTCATCATTGAGTGAAGAGTAGATGTAAACCTTTAATAATAATCATAAAGATCATTAATAATAGTTTGTACAAGTGAACTATCTAGCAAAGTCTCATCTACAACAATCAATTGCTCCTCGAGAGATTGAGATCTTTTTCTTTATAAAAAAATTATCCATGGAGTCACATTCATCAATATGTTTACTCTCTAGTAGCTTACACAAGCAAGCAAAATATACCTCATTTCTTCTCTAATACAAACTAGCGTTCTGCGCGCTAGGCCGCTTTTCAGCAGCTTCGCTGCCTCGAAGCGGCAAGCAAAGTTGCTGTGCTATCGCATGGCAACTTTGCTCAACAATCCATTTCTCATCTTTCTCTCTCCTCTTTTTTCTCTCTTTCTCTCTCTCCCCCCCAAAATTCCCTGTCTAATTCTCTCTCTCTCTCTCCTTTTTTCTCTCCTCGTTTTTCTTCTCTCTCTCTCTCCCCCTTTTATTCTCTCCCCTCTCTCCTCTCTTTTCCTTCTCTCTCCCTCTCCTCTTTTTTGCTTTTTTTCTTCTTTTCTCTCTCTCTTCATTCTCTTTTTAAATTTTTACTTTTTTTTCTCTTTCTCTCTCTCTCTCTCCTTTTCTTCTCTCTCTCTCTCTCCTCTCTTTTTCTTCTCTCTTTCTCCTCTATTTTTTATTCTCTCTCTTTTTAAATTTTATCTTTTCTCTCTCTATAATTCTCTCTATATGTTCTCTCTCTCTCTCTCTTCCTCTTCTTCTTTCACTTTCTTCCCCCCCAGTCTCTCTTAAAGTATGTATTTTTTATCTTTTCCTTATA
>NW_028229641.1:0-117500 GCF_053477565.2 Lygodium microphyllum | reverse complement strand
TGTAGGTTACGATAAGGTAAAAGATATGTTTTTCATAAAACCTACATTTAATATCTAAGAATTTGTGCCATACATTCATACAGTTTTTAAAAAGTGCATTTGTGCACAGTTTGTTGCATGTGAAGCGTATTGCTTGTTTTATGTTTTGAAACCAAAGGGGAAGCAATTGCGAGATACGATAGCGTGGTTGCTTTCCTTTGTTGTCAAAGAACCTCACTAGCTTTACAACCATAGTTAGTGAGAACTACTAGACAAAATCCATCCATCCAACAAGAGAGGATTCAATAGGCCCACAACAAGCACCTGTTTTCAACTCCTCTTGTTTTGCAGTAAGTGGAAATATGAAAGTGTTGTATACAATGGTAAGAAGTACTATGTTATCGATTTATTTAAAAAAAAACCCATCTCTTTGAGTCTTGTCTTGGCCAATAGGTGTCCAAAAGCAACTTTTCTTTTGTATGTAATAGCAAGAGTCCCCCTGCTTGGATGGTGTGAACCTTTATGTATTTCAAAAGCAACTTTCGATAGCTTTATTGTTATCATCTTAAGCACTATGATTATTATTCCTATGATAATAATATCCACGATGCTTGTGAAAAAGTATGATTCTAAAAGATTCACAATTGGCAACTTGCAAGAATATGTGTTTTGGCCATTATTATTATTATTATGTTTTGTGTATGTAGTACGATACTAAAAGATGCAGATGGTAGAGACTATTCACAGGCAGATGTATCTTTTTTATAGTTTATAGTTTATGGGGGGGATGGGATTCCTAGAGAAATGGCACGTAAGCATACAATTGGCAGTCGACATAAGAGAACTTTGACAGTGCGACACTTTCAGACGTGGAAATCTGCACATACAACGGGCTCGCACAAACGCACTGTCGAAAACTCAAGAAGGCGTTCTTGATATTTCAATAGCTCTTTGCTTCTGCTTTGATCCGAACGAACAACAGTTGCAATTCTTCACGTCAGGCTCTTTCCAATCCAGCATGTGATTGTTATTCCTGTTTCAGCTGTCTGGATTCTGATCTCAGTGAACCGGGCAAAAAGACCCACAATCCCAAATACAGAACAAGGTACAGTATTTCTGGTACAGCTTGCAGAAAGAGAGAACAGAGAAGATCTGCACAGAGACATAGCCACAGCCCATCATCCGGATATGGCCGGTCTTCAGCTCAATACGCAGCCCATGAAGGGGCTTCCTTCATCCCCATCGGGTCCCTGCTTTTGGCAACACTCGACCAAAGTCCCAAGGCTGTGTGTCAGGGCAGCAGCGCCAGCACAGAATTCGAGCTCAGATGGTCCTGACCTCAGTGTCTGTGTGAATGGTTTGCATCTCCCAAACCCCTTCGTCATTGGCTCCGGTCCCCCTGGCACCAACTACACCGTGATGAAGCGTGCCTTCGATGAAGGCTGGGGTGCTGTCATTGCCAAAACAGTAAGCTGCCACGTGTGTCAATCACTAAGCATCCAGATGAAGCCTTGATCCAAGAGTTCTGATTCAACTGATTTCTGAAATTTCAGGTGTCCTTGGATTCCTCCAAAGTGGTAAATGTCACTCCTCGGTATGCAAAATTATATGCATCCAATGGTCTACCCAGGGAAGTGATTGGATGGGAGAATATCGAGCTTATTAGCGACCGACCGTTCGAGACCATGCTTCAGGAGATGAGGCAGCTAAAGCAGGAATATCCCGATCGCATCCTCATTGCCTCTATAATGGAGGAGTACAACAAAGATGCTTGGGAGGAGATTATTGAGCGAGTAGAAGAAACTGGAATTGTAGGGCCTATACTTCTCCATATTGAACTGATATTGTTTTTGTTCATTGCTTGTGTGGCTTTATGTTGTCTCATGTATAGGAAGGTAGACCTCTTGTAATTTCTTCATCTTTTCTAAAGAGCCATGTGTTTAGGTCTGTTGGAGGCAAAGTTTTCCTTTTTCTCATCAGAGAGAGTAGTTAAACTTTACTTGAATGTGTTGGTTTGAGGCTGATACATTTCCTCTTCCATGGTTATTGCACTATCAATTAATGGTGTTTTTCTAATGTTTGGATGACAGGATGCACTTGAAATAAATTTCTCATGCCCTCATGGAATGCCAGAGCGTAAAATGGGGGCAGCAGTAGGACAAGATTGTGATTTGCTTCGTGAGGTCTGTGGTTGGATCAATGCAAAGGCAACTGTTCCTGTTTGGGCAAAGATGACCCCAAATATTACTGACATTACAGTGGTTTGTTGTCTTCCTTGCTTTTGTGGGTTGGAATTTCCACATTTTATAATTAAAATATCTGTTTGTACAGCATTGACATTATGGAGTTACTCAAAATGTGTAGCTATTTCATGTGTATGCATTTGTCACATGCATACGTGTGCTTCATGGGTGGGTTTTCACCCTGCTTGTGAGTTTCTGACATTGCAGTATGGTGTGCTGTAGGATTTGATTATGCTCATGTGGTGTTTGATCAGCTAGGGATTAGCTAGTAGATTATGGTGAGAGTTGTGATCAACCAGTGTCTAGAGGAATGGGCCTCTTGTGGAAAAGCTTCAATACCCACCACCCATGGGATGCTCAACGTCTCCCAAACAATTAATCCTGTGGAAGAGCCAGACACAATTCTGGGTGACACATCCAAGATTTTAACCTAATGAGGTGCATTGGGGGGTAACATGGGAAAACCATTGTTTTCCTAGTGATGCTGCCCTGTAGAGGCTTGGCCTCTCTCTGTTGTTAGCAAGATGCCCCACTAATTGTTGGACAAGTGGCTTGCTCTATGACTTGGGGGTCTGAAAGTTGTGAGGAGACCCAAACTGCAGCCAGCTCTGCATCTCCTTCACCATCCTTTTAAGCCCTTGAAAATGTAGTAACATGCAGTATTGCTGATGTAAATACATGCAGTATTTCCTTGAAGAGCTTAGGTTCAAGTGTGTTGATATCCATGCAGACATAGGCAGATATCTAGATGTGCTAAAGTGGGGATAGAGATGCTGGATCTGAAGGGATATGACATCACCCTGGGTGGTTGGAGGCTTGATTGCTGTGAGAGGCAACCTCAGAAATGGGTCAAGATGAACAATCCTCATACAATTAATCTAGATAGCATTGGAATGTATGTTTTGGTTATGCTAATGCATCTGGAATTCAAACATTACAAGACTTCAAAAGAAAATAAAGACTAGATACTGTAAAATGATTACAACCACATTTGCTTTAAGTAGAGGGCAGAGTTGTGAGAAGGTTGAGAGGCAAGTTGAAGGTTGAAGATGGAGAACCCCTTTAAAGGGAGTTTATCCATCCTTTAGGGCAAAGCTCTATAACAATCAACCTGAGAGTAAAAGGAATGCAAAGTCTCTACATGAAAATAAAAAGAGCCAAATTTAGCAAGATTTGCAGGTGCAAAAAAAACCAAAAAATAGTGTGTGACTCGCAAGTTTCAACAATCATCCCTTTTTAAGATTAGCCTTTAAGACAGATTTGTGATCCTTATTTTTTGAGGAACTCCTAGAATCTAGGGATACTCCTTCAATTTAGGGATTGTCCAACATCATAGAGCTAGGGAATAGATGAATTGGGGCCATGGGATATGCTAGGATCAGTAGTAACATTGAATGGATTCCAAACACTAGAACATTTCAAAGCTTGTTATTGATAATCGCTCCATTTTTTGGAATGTTCCTAGTCTGTCCCTTGAACAGAAATGTGTAGTGATTGTGTGTGTGTGTGTGTGTGTGTGTGCATGTCCTTGGCTAGAAATCTTTAGTGGCTGTTTTTATGTGTGCACACACAAAGAGAGAGAGAGAGAGAGAGAGAGAGAGAGAGAGAGAGAGAGAGAGGTGTGCCCTTGAGGTGAGGTTCTTTGAGAATGTTTGGCAGTGAGGGGTTATGATAACCTCAATCCTTAGATAATTTGGTAGGCCTTTGCGAGTGGGCCAGGATGTGTGCATGCATGAGAGAGAGAGAGAGAGAGAGAGAGAGAGAGAGAGAGAGAGAGGTGTGTAGAAATGCACTACCATAGAAAACACAAAAATAGTCATATGACAAATGCACAGATTGATAAAGACATAGTTAGGGTAACTTAGAGACAACAAACACATTGAATAATGAAGAATGAATATTGAATATTGAATAGAATACAATGCTCAATGCAGCAAACACACTATATGTAGTGACGAATATTGACCCTTGAGCTCCTATGTCTTGAGGATTGGGATAGAGGTATGAGTTGGAGAGTGTGCCACACTCTGATGAGTCCCGAAATGTAGCAAGGCAGCCTCCATATGTGTCTGGCAACAGCAAATGCAGTTGTGGATGCTGGATTAGTGTCACATGGGTAGAAGAGGGACATTAAACTGCAAACACAGTGAAAATGATAACGTGGCAGGTGGTCGAGGATCTAACACAGCAAATGCAGTGGTAGAAGTGAGAAATCAGTATAGGTAGCAGCAGAACGATGCAAACACAAGATGGTGGGTATCACTAGCTGTTGGCAACAATTGATTTGGGCAAGACGTAGCTCTTTGGGTGATATGCAGCAGCAAACAAACTTTGGAGGATGGACAATAGCCACCTTGATGATCGGTAGGTAGATGATTGTTGGAAACAGTCTGAAACTGCAAGGAATGGCCGAGAAACAGATGCTTCATGGTAGAAGACAATGGTGGACAGCTTTGTTGAGCTAAAAATGCATTAGCCTGACTTAAACAGCCCCAAAACACACCTGATTAATGAATAAACCTTATTATTTTAAAAAGAAACGCGATCCTAGAGAGCTATTGTGTCCCACAAGCCAAAACCTAATTTGGGTGCCCCAAATTTTCTATAAGTAGGCGTGCAGCCCACTACTCTCCTTTAATCTCGTTTTTGTAAGTTTCAGGATCTGTATCTTTGCTGGCCACACCCTGTTCGTGGAGGACATCACGGCAAAGCTTCCCATTGCTGTTTGCTACCATGTGGCACCTGATTTTAGCCTCCATCACCCACATCCAGTTGTCACTTGCTGATCCATCACTGCCAAATTTATGTTTTGTTGCTAGGCGTTCATCTCCAGTTGTTGGCACCATCATTTAGATTGCGTTTATTGTTGCTAAGGCCTTTTGGAGCTGTTGCCATCATCCAGGTATTATCGCCTTGACCAGATTGCATGCGTTTGATCTTCTCTCTCCTTCGTGGTGTCCTCCTCACTATCGTCTACACTCTGCACTTTGTTGCCCACATCAAATTGTTTGTGTTAGCCTCTCGCCAGGTTTTCTCTCCCCTCTGCTATTTGTGTTCACTACATATTCTCTCTTGTACTACTTGTTTGTACTACATCTAGCCTCTCTGGCTGCGTTTGATATTGTCCGACATATGAAGGCTACCTTGGTGTGTTTCGGGATATGTTCAGAGTACGACACACTCTCTAGCTCATAACCTTTGCCTTGATTGCAGAGATATGAGTCCATTGTATAGTGTGTTTGCTGCATGAGCATTCTATATTTAATAGTCATTCACTTCATTATTCATTGTATTCACTGTCTTTGAGTTACATGAATCCTAACTATGTTTTGTGTTTATCAGTTTGTGCTTTGTGATACTATCGGTTTTGTGTTTTTTGCGTTTAGAGCATTTCTTCACATGGTATTAGAGCTATGTACTCTTTGAGAAACCTTGGCCTTTGATTAGAAAGCTCATCTGCAGAAGCAAGAACAACAGAAGGGTTAGATGACTTTGAGGCATTCACACTACCGCTCCATTCTCCATAGCCAAATATGGACAAGAATGATCAGGAGTGGGCTTCCCAACTTGCTATTGCTCGATTTGATATGGGTGGAGAGCCATTGGACTACCATGGAGTCCATAGACCATATCAGCTTTTTGTGGCTGAGTATGATCTCATCCTTATGTATAGGGCTTAGCAGGAGGTTGAAGGTAAGATTGAGTTATCTCCTTTAGATTTAGTGCATAGAACTAATGATCTTGCAAGTCCTTCGGAATCTCCACCATGGAGGACTGGCCATTTACAAGTGGAACCTAGCTCGGATTACACTCCACTTCCATAATACTTCTTTTCTTCAATGCTAGATACGAAGCTCATTACATTAGATTCTATGCTCATTGATTATGTATTTTTTGTTGGATTGGGGAATGCTTGTCAAGAAGGGACTCTTAAAAGTAACCTTTGGTTTTTGAGTAATGAGGAAGACATGTATTTCTTTATGAACTCAAAACTAGGGAAGAAGCTGAAAATTAACTTGTAAATATTCATTCCCTTTCTTTTCCTTAAAATGATTTTATCTCTCATGGTCAATTTGGAGTAGATGCCTCTTTATCTAATTCTTTTAATGGACAAAAGGAACGAACCATGTTTTCCACAACAACATCAATCACCAATCCATTTGGACTCGCATCCATCCCTCCCTCACCTTTTGCTGCACCTTCCTTTTAGCTTTCATTCAGTGCACCACATCTACCACGGCATATCACATCGGGGGGTTCTGTACATTTAGGCATATTCTTTAGGATCTCTACATACATGTTTTTAGGTGGTATACCTAGTGATGGAGGCTCGATCTTCCACACACACATTCAGGTTATTCCTCTGGGGGTGCATCCCAAACATATTGGAGTGTGGATCGTTTGGTACTGCAGTTTGGCTATATGGCATTATCTAGTGGACCATTTGGTTATTATGTTGTGTCCTAGTTGACATTTGGATAGGGCTATTGTGTCCCAACGGCTCCACCTCCACCTTCGGTATCATATGGGCCTATGTTTGTTTCGGTACCTCTGCATCAATTGACACTCATCGGACATGAGCAACCTATTTTTGCCTATCCACTATTTACCCACTCCTCCTTATCCACCCCCCCCTACCACCATCTACCATCTAAATATCCCAATCCTAGATCCTGGTCTTGTGCCAACTGCAAAAGATTCGAGCATGATGCTATGCATTGCTGATTGCCAATACAGTTTCCATACCAGCAACCATATGCTCAATCATATAATCTCTAGACTATCAGGACCTATAGTAACCCATCCACCAAGCGATGCTCCAATGCACTTTGTAGAGGAACCATTGGAGGAAGACTCATGTGTGAACCCTTATGTATCTTATGATGAGGAGGGTAATCCCATATGATGCATGAACTTCTAACCTGACCACAATGCCCCTATGCATCATGGCTAGGAGTTCTATCAGCAGACCAACACTGATCACCTATTGTGTCCCAACTAACAAATTGGAACTCCATAGAATCTTTGAGTACTTGTCAAGTGAGCTAGCTGTCTCCACACTACCCCACCTATCCACCTTCACAGACACCTTATGGTTCTAGCTCCTCATCCACCAAGTATGCTTTTAATGACAAGACACGTTTCAATGAGTCAAACTACACCACTTGTTCTAATTTAATGAGGCATTTCTTAGACTCTTTGAAACTAGTCTTTCTCCTCGAATAGGGTGGCAAATAACTCGATTTAGCACTAATTACAACAAACATAAAATTCACGTAAACTGAAAATGCACACTTTACCACTTTAATCTTGGACATTGGACACCCTGTTGGCTCCAAAATTGGTGCTCCTTTTGGTATTTCTTTAACTTGATTGCTAATGGAATGAGTACAAGCTAAGATTCACAATCGCCTTTGCTGTTCCAAAAGCTCTTTTGTTGTAGCAACAATTTGCAATCAATTCGGGCCAATTGCCTCTTGATTTTTTACCCAAGATTTGCAAAAATGGAACCATCAATTGCCAAACGTTGTCCCAAATTGCAATGAATGGGTTGGCATTTGAATTCCTTGACAATTTCACAAATTTCAGGTGCTGAATATAGTGTACAATGCCTTCATCAATTTGCACAGGTCCTGAGGTGGCTGTTAAATCCTAATTTTTATAAGAATTTAGGGTTTATAGTTGACTGAAATCTGATCCAAAAGGCTGAGAAATGCTGAGATTGATTGAGCACAAGATGGAGAAGGTGAGAGAATGTCAGGAGAGAGAAATTCAGGAATTCTTCGCGAGAAAGGCTTGAAATCTGATTGTTGTCTGTATTGGACAGCATTTAATGCTGTTACGTGCTGCCAAGAGGGCCCAATTTGCTGTCGCTAGCCCTTGTAAAGGCCAAAATTGCTGTTGCCTACTCCAATTTGGGTCTTCTCCTGCCCTTGGTTGCCTTAGAAGGCCCTCCAATGGCTGCGGATTAGACCAACAACCTCTCCTTTCTCTCCTTGTAGACTGAATGCACTAAATAACTCTCTCCAACCTCCAAAGACGTTCTTCAGTCTTGCATGGGCGTTTTTGCCAAGTGGTAGCCTTCTAAACCCATTTTTCAACATTATCCAGAGGTTAAATTAATTTTGAGAATTAAATAATTTTGAAAATTAAATTCAGCCCTTCTGACCTTGCCCAAAATTAAATACGCCTATCCATAATTTAACTGGTTAGGCCATTTGCAACTTGAAGCGATCCCCAATCTTTGTTAACCGTATTGTCATTAATTAATTAATTAATTAATACTAGTCCCTAGTGTCACTACTGACACTTATTGATCTAACCACTGTCCTAGGGTCACATTTGATACCAATTGACCACCAAAACCTAGTCGGCATAACTTATTGTAATTTTTACCTTTGATATCCATTGCATTCTCGGGGTCCTTGGTTGCTACCATGAAACAATTGCCATGTGCATCACATGTGCTAAATAACCTTGCACATTTGATTAATAACTTAATCAAATGTTATTAGCAAAATTAAAGCATCTCAAAATTTCACGTACTTGTGATACTCGAACAATTGAGAAATATAAGAAAAGGATGCATCCGATGAGTTTCTAGCAGCAATCCTAGACTATTTTCCAGTTTTAAGTTGGCTGGAAATTTTCAGCAAGTTTTGGGCATATGGCATGGTTAGACAACAATGGCCAATGTTAAGGGGAAGGTTTGTCATGAGGACATGAAATTTTTGAGATGCTTTGCTCTTGCTAGTAACATTTGATTAATTTAATAATCAAATGTGCAATGTTGTAAGGCACATGTGATGCACATGGTAGTTATTTCATGGTAATAGGCCAAGGACTCCGAGGAAAGAGTGGGTGTCAAAGGCAAGAGGTGTGACAAGTTATGTCAATTGGGTTTTGGATGTTAGTTGGTGTTAGTTTTGGCTCTAGGACAGATAATTGGTCATTAAGTGTTAGTGGTGACGCTAGGGACTAGGCATTAATTAATTAAGTAATACTAGTTTAAGGATCAATTAAGGCTAGGGACCACTTGGGGTTGCAAATGGCCTAGCCAATCAAATCGTGGATGGGTACATTTAATTTTGGGCGGGGTCAGAAGGGCTGAAATTAATTTTCAGACTTAATTAATTGGTTGGAAATGGGTGGGAAATGGGATTAGAAGGTTGCCACTTAGCAAAATGCCCATGCAATAGGGGAGAAGGCTGTTTGGGGCTGGGAGAGACTCATTTAGTTGGATCAGGTTGAGAAAGAAAAGAGAGAGAGAGAGAGAGAGAGAGGGGGGAGAGAGGGTAGTGCAGATCAGTTCCCTCATTAGAATTAGGCCATTGGAGGTAGGCGACAATGATTGGACCCTTAGGAGGTAGATGACACCAATATTTTTCTCTCCAAGGGTTAGTGATTGCATTTTTTGGGCTCCAGGCAGCAGGCAATTGTATTTTATTGCAGGTTGGAGCAAGCAACAAGCAGATTGGCAGGCTTTCTTGTGAAGAAAATTTGTTCTCTTTCTCATCTCAGAATTCTCTCACCTTCTCTAGCTTGTCCTTTGAGTATCTCAACATTTCTCAGCCAATTGAAGGAGTTGTCAGTTAGATTTGGTGGATAGCAGTGAGAATTCGGTTGTAAACCCTAATTCTTTGTAGAAATTAGGGTTTAGCAATCACCTTGGGATCGTCGTACACTGAAATTAGTCGTTGAAATTCAAGGAATTATCAAAGATTTCAGATGCTAGCCCATTCCACTTGATTTGGGGCAGTATTTGGCTATTTTGTGGTTCCATTTGTATAGGTCTTGGGTGAAGATTAAAGGGCAATTGGCTCAAATTGTTTGTTGATTGGTTGTGATAGCACGGAGCTTTTGGATCAGTGGAGGAGATTGTGAAATCTGAGTTGTACTCCATCCAATAGCAATACAAATTAAAGAAACACCACAAGGGGTGCCAGTTTTTAGGCCAAGAGGGTGTCTAGTGTCCAAGACTATTATGGTAATGTGTGCATTTCAGTTTATGTTTGTTTCTTAATTGCTGTAATTAAGTGCTTGAGTCAATCCATACACTCTGAGATACCATTTTGGGGCGGATTATAAGGGGTAGTGAGCTCTCTTTTTATCCCTTTGTTGTCACAAAAGGCCTTAAAGGCTTTGACACATAATCCCCACCATTGTTAGAGCGAAGACCCTTTAATGTCATGCTGGTCATATGTTTAGCATGTGCTAGGAATTTTTTAAACTTATTCAAAGCCTCATCTTTACAACGGATCAGATAAACCCATACTTTGCGTGTGGCATCATTAACCAAAGTGAGAAAATATTTATTTTTCCCTAGAGATAACCCTGACATCTCACATACATTTGAATGTACCAACTCTAAGGGTGAAGATTTTAATGAAAGAGACTTTTTATGTGATGTTTGAGCATGCTTGCCAAAAATACAATGATCATGATGATTAAAATCAACATATCTCAAACACAGCAAATAACCCAAATAAGAAAGCACTTTCATTCTAGTTTGACTCATGTACCCCAATCGGCTATGCCACAAAGACACACTTGACTGCTCGGTTATGGCGACAACACGATTACGCACACTAGATACATGTAATGGATACATAGTATCACTTTTAGTGCCTTTAGCAACATTCCTAGAGCCCTTACATATCTTCCATTTGCTATCCCCAAAAGTGGTATGATAGCCTTCATCATCTAGTTGCCTTGGGCATCGATAATAGGGGAGAAGCTCTTTGGAGGATTCTTTAGCCACACATGAATTGTGAAGCTCATCATTGTTACTTCAAAGGTGATGCATATGCTAGACAACAAAATGGGGGACAGAAAAGGTCATTGTTTATCCCGGAGTTACCTGGACTTTGGAACTGGCTCTCTGAAGAGAAGGTGATTTCAAAATGAAAGCTAACATGGCCTGAATAACACGAGTTCTGGAAATTAGATTAGGATGGTGTAGAAGTTGGACACCTATTTTTTAGGGGGATTCTCCAAGAGCGTGGCTTTCCAAAAAGGATTGTTTTAAACATGAGACTTAAAATTCTGTAGTGCTTTTTGGAAGGCATTATTATACGGGCTCGGTACCAAGCTGCCCATTTCGATAACTTCTTATCTGCACACAAATGGGCAGACAGAGAACTTTGAACAAGCCGTTGGTTGAGCATGCTTCTACCATTGCCTTTTGACAGTTGTTTCTACAGAGAATCGGAGACTTCAAATTGCAATTATGTGGTGGAATCAGTAGATCCCTGGATGTCTTTTGACAGTTGTTTCTACAGAGAATCTGAGACATCAAATTACAATTATGTGGCAGAATCAGTAGATCATGGATCTGGATCATTCAGATACTAATAGTCTCAATTTCAGAATATATTTAATTGTAACAGCTTGCAGTAATATCTTGAAACTTCCATGTATATATTTTCAAGCCATAGAATTCTGCAAGAATCATTAGACCTTGGCTCGTTCTAAATATTATTCTCGTAAGAATATCTAGAACAACTTGAAAGGAATTGCAAAACTTTCCTCAAAATAGATGGCTGCTTGTCAAAATAATAAATTGGATGTTATAGAACTTCCTTTATTGAATGGTAGTTAATTGTAGACTGTAGTCTAGTTTCCAAAGGCCATTGTTCTTTTTGGCTCCTGCAAATTGGCTGCTTATTTATGATTGGACTGGGCCACTTGCAAAACGCTGACCGTTGGCGTTTGAATATATCAGCCAGCCAGAGTTTCGCTGGAGGAGGGATGTGAAGGTGTTTCTGCCATCAACACAATCATGAGTGTCATGGGCATCAACTTGGATACTTTGCGGCCTGAACCATCTGTTGAAGGGTATTACAAGCTTATGCAGTGCCTGTCCTCTCACATATACCAGCAAGTTACTGATGTGTTGGCATCTATTGGATGTGTGTAGATATTCAACTCCTGGTGGTTATTCATCTAAAGCAGTCCGCCCCATTGCCTTAGCAAAAGTGATGTCGATTGCCCAGATGATGAAGAAAGAGTTCAGTGGCAAAGATATCTCTCTTTCTGGCATCGGTGGTGTGGAGACAGGAAGTAATGCTGCTGAATTTTTGTTATTGGGAGCTCAAACAGTGCAGGTATGTGTTGATTTTTAACTTTAGTTCTAAAATTTAATCGTAATCATCTGCATAGGAGTGTATCATATACAAGGGATTTTGGGCTGGAGGGGGAGCCGCAGAAAAAAAGAAAATGAAGGGAAAAGTTTTTTTCTGGTTTTGGGGGGGTTGTTGGGTGGTGGGGGTGGGGTGGTTGTGTGGAGGCCTTTAACATGTGTCTATAACTGAACATACGCCATGTGATTCTGCAGGTTTGCACAGGTGTCATGCTGCATGGGTATGGCCATGTGAAGCAGTTGCGCTCTGAGTTGAAGGCCTTTATGGAGAGGCATAATTTCAAAACTATTGAAGACTTCCGCGGGTAATGTGATTATATTAGTTGTATTGCAGGTCACTAGCACTTTGAAAAGAAACTTATGTCCGGCTTGACACAAACTTTTTTCAGGGCTTCCTTGGAATACTTCACCACACACACGGATCTTGTGCATCGGCAACAAGAAGCAATTCAAAAGAAAAAAGCAGTTCGTCTCGGTTTGGCATCAGACATGGACTGGACAGGAGATGCATTTGTGAACCAGACAGAGACAATGGTGTCAAACAAGTAGAGCAATTTGTGAGTATAATTCTAGATGCTGCTGTCCTGTGTAACAGTCTCAGACAAGTCAACAGGGGACAGGGGTAAACTTCGTAGCAATTCTGGTGTCCCTGGTGGTAGGTTCATAACCACCTCAGCTCTCTGAGCAATAGAAAGATGGAATAAGATCAAAAAACACAATTAATTTATCCACTCTTGTAGCAGGTCCAATGTGCTCTCCAAGTAAAAGGCCAGAAATGTGACAGGACTTGGAATTCACAAATGAACTTTGTTGCATATTGTTTGTCTTGCCAGATAATAGGAAGCCCTCAAATTATCTAATCATAGTTGGAGAGTTTGGCATTTGGTTTTCTTTGCAAGTAGTTTCCAACAGTCAGCAGTTTTGAATGTTGTGGGATTGTCACAAGAGTTGTGTAGTATTATTGAATCAGTGCTGCATAGAACCTGTTTCATATAGGATCGAAGCATATAAAATATACACGTTTATTGACCAACTTCAATTGAAGGCAAAAAGTTTGAGTCCCCTGAGTTACATGAAGAGGCTTAGCTTGCAATATGGAGGATAAATAATCAGGCAGCAAAACTTTTTAATACAAAGGAAACTTTATGAAATATCCCATTTCAGAAACTCTTGGTTGTAATGATGGAGGTACTTGGCATTTTCTTACATGGAACCATTCATTAGTGCTTTTCCCGAGTTTGTACAACTTGCAAAATCTTTGTTATTCATTTACTCATTCCCACACAGCCTTTTGTAGAATAAAGTAGTCATCATCATGGTCATCCCCATCATGATCACGATCATCATGATTATGCCACTGTTGCTTGTTGGAATAGAAAGTGTTCAAATGGCTTGTAATGAATGGCACTTCTTTATGAAAACCTTAAGGGCTACATGTCACCAAGAAAACTAGGAGTCATCAAGCTTACAATTATAAGAATTAACGCCATAGTGATTTGCAGTCAGCATAATACTTTTGTTGGGGGAAACTTAAATTTATTGCTCGATGGTTTCGGTGTTGAGGCGACTTGCACCTACTTTGGTTTTTCTTTTTTTATAGCTAGAAATTCAATTCTTTTTAGTTTGACATGCACATGGGTGGGTATCATGTACCCTTTAGACACATGGGTAGGCAACATAGGCATACAAGGGTGTCATGTGCTCTCTTTCTTGTTAGAAAAGCATAGCTATTCATGGTTAGGTTAGCTATTTTGACGTTGACATGGAAATGGCATTGACTTTCACAATCTAATGTCAGATAGCTGATTCACCATGAGACCTTTTGTCCTCTTACTCTATCAATACAAGTTCATTAGTCCTCCAAAAGAAAGTCTCTCTCTACTAGTTTCCTACATGTTAGCAAGCACCATATCATAGGTTAAAGTTGAAGCTTGGTCATTATGAGAATGTTGCTTTCACCTAGGCAAAAAGTGTCACCACTACTCAACCTTCTATTGTTCTTTCTCTTTTGATACCTTTGTCTCTTCCTCCATTGAGTTTGGGAAATGAATGTGAAAATTGCATGTGCACAATGCACAATTCACAATGAAAAGCTAACCATCTATACTAGGGACCATAATGGTGAGTGATTGGTTAAGAATATATGTTTAGGCTTACTTATGATAATGAAAACCTCACCCAATTTAACTCCTTCCTTACTAGTGCATGACATGCCAACAAATAAACATGCTTCTAACTTTTTAAGTAAATCCAATATACAAAGGGCTTTTGAGAAATCTCTACATAGAAAAATGAAAATCATATATCGAAAATAAATGATTTATTGGGTACCTCACTAGCAAAATTTCATGCATAATTACATCAGGGCCAAAAACATAAAAAAAGGCACTTTTGTTAATCTTCAAATTAAGAAAAGAGTCAAAGAGAGAAGAGGATGTCAAATATCATCGAAACGGATGTATTGTTGCTTTCAAAGCTACACCTTGAGGATGTTTGCTAAGTTTCAGCATGTTTCTATGGCTAGTAATATTTGCTTGCCTTCAACTAAATATATTTCTCTGCAAATGCAGAGTAAGTTTTTATATGATTAATAAATATTTTTTTTGTTCTATCAATGTAAGTAATAAAAATGAACTATTGTTTGTAGATATCTTTCCATCACAATAAGTTTTGAGTCAACTTATGGAGAGCTTTATTAGTGCTTTTGAGGATATTAGATGTTAAGAGACACTCTCAAATTCTTGACAAGATAACACAAATTTTGGATAAAAGCTCTTATGATAGTGCTTGCACAACTTGGTTTGTAATAGTGGTTACACAATTAGGTTGTGCATATCCAACTCACAAAACAAAATAAAACAAAGCTATACATTTAAATCCAATAGTGTAGATAATTGAAAAAGAGCTAAATGCACTCTTATCTTATGAAATTTGTATACAACTCATTGCATAAGTTTTGAACTAAGAATTAACAAAGTATTTAAAGCAAATCTTCAAAAAGATTTCCTTTCATCATATGAGTTATAAAAATGCGAGTATATGTAAATGATAATTTATACTTGGGTGAATTGTTGGGATAAATATATCTACAAATAAAAAATAGTAAAAGTAGTAAATAAAAACTTATTTACAAGATAAAAAGTGCAGGAAAGGGATTTGCACAACATATTTTAGATTGCCTATGTATTCCAATTAGAGAATTCATAAACTTAAGTGACTTCTTAAGAAAAAAAATTAATATAAATTAAGATCTAGTGTTCTTTATAAATAAAATACTAGTGAATAAAAAATAAAATTAAAATATGCATTAAATTGTACTCATAAGTTATATTTATCTTTCAACGTAAAGATAAAAGATATAGTTTGTTTGGCTATCATATGAATTGAAAAGATTTACAACCTTTGATCTTGTTTCTAAACATCGTAATAAGTAAGTCATCAAAAGACAAGAGACTGGTAGAAGGGTTGGACATATTCACAAGTAGAGCAAGTGCCTTAATCTCTTTTTCCTGAATTTCTCTATTTCAAGTTCTTTTTTAACCTCCTCATCATGTATATTGACCGACCTTGTGGTGTACTCATGAGTGACAATGGAATACTTATTGTTTATAAGCTCTTAGACTTGTCCAAAAATTTTAGTTTTTTTTTTTCATTAATATTCAATGCTTTGAATTTTTTTGATAAACTTTATTTTTTAAAAAATATCATTTTTTTGTTGATACAATGGAATTACAAGGGTGTGAGCAACCTTCAAACCCCCCTAATTGCATTGTATAAGCAATTGTATAAGCAATTCTCATTTTTAGTGATTTTTATATTTTAAAACTTATTATTTAGTTGAAAAATATGATAAAAATAAAAAATAAGTTTAAATGATTCAAAAACTACTTTTTTTAAAAAGCATGTAGTATTTATGATTTTTAAATTAGTTAAATAAGTCAAAGAGCTCATAAAAAATAAATATTATAGTATTACTACATTATCAAAATCAATTGTGACAGTATATGTCTTAAAGTTAAAAAATCTTGGAAAACTCAAGCATAGGTAAAAAGACTTTATAAAAAATAATGAAAAATAAAAAATATTCGATATTATAAAAATAAGGGATTCAAGTATAGTTGAAATAGCCACCTATTTACACCATATCAAACATGTTGTATCAAACATTTCTTATTCTTCATGGTTTTTCCAAATACTCTTAGTTAATTGGGCTTAATATAATGATTATGATAACTACTTTAGAGTGTCACTTAATGGAAAGATTACTATAGGCAGTTTGAAGTATCTTGAGCATAATAAGACTTGGAATTTTTTTGGCCAGCCTTTGCTATTTATTCTATCTATCATTGTAGAGGGATCCAAAAGAGACTAGCTTTTTGAAGAGAGATTGGATGCAATATATCTTTACTACATAAAGTTGATCTACTTTGGCTACAAAAGCATATTCAATAGGTGTTGAATAGTTACATTTTGTTTCCATAGTATATTCTTTTGGCTATTCCTTTGCTAATTATTATACCTACCATTGCATAATTTGTATTTAAGAGAGACTATCCTTTTGAAGAGTTATTGAATGCAATGTATCTTTGCTAGATAATACATTCTATCTTTTGGAGCTGCAAAAAGATATAGAAGAGATTTTAAATACTTATATCTATTCTCATGGATTTTTTGTATTTTTATAAAATTTTGACTACTAGTAACTCATTTATCTAACTCCATTAAACGTGTCCAAAGTTTATACTACTGAATGTAGGGCCCTTAGTGATTTGTTTATTCAATTTCATTGACTTGTCAGAAGTTCATGTTATTTCATGTAGAGAACTTTGTATAACATTCTAGAAATACTCTTTAAATCATATTTATAAGGTCATGGATGCTATAGAGTACAGGAGATGTATAATCACAATGATTATCTTAGTTGACTTCTTATTCGATGAAATGAGAGATATATCTATTAGAAAATTTACGACAAAGGAAGAAACATATGTCAGGGGTCATTGTGAGAAGCAAGAAATGCGAGAAGAGGAGAGAACAATGATTGAAATGACATCGAACAGAAAAATAAACATGATTTTTGTGGCAAAATGTGATAGTAGAATGTTTAACCATTTAAAAAGGAAGAATAATGACCGAAAAATGACCCCTAATATGAACTAAAAACCTCAAGCATTAAATGGCTAGCCTCTCAAATGAAAAATATATAGTCATTAATCATATTTGAATGACCAAATTTGGAGGGTCCATTCTTATAACATCTCAGTTAGTTAGCAACTTGCTCATTTTCTTACAAGTGCCTTTTTTGAAGTGTTTTGGCTCTAATGGGAAATGGATCTTACATTAAAAATAAGATTTTCCTACCAAAAAATGCAAGCTATTCTTTATAAAATTTGTCTAGAAACATTTTTATAGAGATATTTATAGTTTAGTTAAGCAATCAAGAGGGTTTTAAAAAGAGACACATAACTTGAATTTTTATGGCTACTAACTGAAATTTTCTACAATGATAGGAGTAATTGTTCTTTCTTTTACAATGCTAATTGCAATATATTAAAATTACTATTTGAGGTTATAATATGTGTTAGGAGTGTGGTAGTAATGTCTTATGCAGTAGAACATACAAGGGTTAAGGTTGTCTAGTCAAATCTAGAATCCACATTGCTAGTTAGAAAATATGCAAAATATATAGACAAAGCAATTTATTTATTGAGTACTCCACTAGCAAATTTTCATGCATAACTAGGAGAATAGCTTTTCCATTTTTTATGTTTATGCTAACTAGAGAAAATGAAATTTTCTACCCAAAAATGCAAGCTACTCTTTAGAAACTTTGTTTAGAAATATTTCTATAGAGATCTTTGAAGTTTTGTTAAGTAACCAAGAGCAATTTTGAAAGAAACGTATAACTTGAATTTTCTGGCTACTAATTGAAATTTTGTACATAGTAATAAATATTATTTCTTTTACAACACTAGTTGCAATATAATAAAATTACAAATTGAGGTTATAATATGTGTTACAAGTGTGGTAGCATTGTGATTTGTAATAGAACATGCAAGGGTTAAAGTTGCCTAGTCAAATCTAGAATCCACATCACTAGTTGAGGAGTAGTGGCCACTTTGGCGAAAGCCTAGGTTTGCATGTTAATGGAATCATGGAGTTTTGTGAAGTAGGAGATTAAAACTAAAATACCCAAGAAAAAGATAATTGAAATAATATCTCATAGAATATGTAAGAAGACTCTTCATCACTTACAAAACAAGCTAGACATGGTCCATGATTCTTACATATTTGGTTTGTTTACATAATGTAAGGCATTTAAATTGTAGTCAACTTGGGGCAAGACTATTACTATCTAAGAACGTCAAATTTCTTGGATTATTTATACAAATCCAATTGAGTATACAAAAGTGAAAAATCTTATAGAAACTAGATGACTTGGTCTATCAGATTAATATGGAGGCTCATACTCAAATTTACAAATTTAAAGAGTAGCATAAATTTATTCTTAGTGTTTTGTACAAAAGAAATGGCAACTAATCAAGGGGTTTTGCTTTTGCAAGTGCTCCCATAAATCTGGAGCCCCAAGAAGAATACCAAGAAAATGGGGAAACTACTATAAGAAGATCTACCTTGTCAGACCAACAAGCACATTCTCCATACTTTAATCAACCACAAGAAGAAAAAGAACACTGAGAATAACTAATCTTCACGCATCATCATATAGTGAAGCTCCCACGGATTTATCACAACAAATCTTCAATATATTCTTCATATTCTTAATAAAAACTATCAAAAAACCAAAAGAATATAAAGTAATGATAAGCTTTGAATTGAATTCATCACATAGTATTCATGTTTCATCATCTTTCAGTTTTCATAGTCTTTCTCTCAATCTCTCTCATAGTCTCATTCATAGATACATTGTTTTTCACAAAAAATTGGCTATCTCTCATACACTATCTCTCTCACATATGATCTTTCTCAATAGTACATTGGAATAACAAAGAATAACCCTCAATAATACTCTCTTGGTCTCATGGATACCCCTCCCAAGAGGTATGCCTGATACAAAGAGTCACCAAACCCACTATAGTGACCCTTGAGAGCTCATTAGTATCACTGTCACTTCAGTCCTTCAGTTCAAGTCTTCATCAGCTACTTCTTCTACTCTTTCAAGCTATCTTGAGTTTGTATTCTTCCTCTTATAAGATTGCAAAACATCCCAAAGCTAAACATCCATCCATTATAACATATACATAAGCAAACAATGGCTTATAGAGACCACATACAGAAGTTGTACATAATACCACAGAAGGTCAACAAAAGGAAAAAAAACCAATAGCTCAAACCAAAGCCAACTCAAACCATAAAAAATCTTCCAACGCACTCTCAATCATTCTTCAAAACACTCATTCACAATCTCAACCTCTCAAATAGAAAGAAAACAAACTAAATTAGAGACAAAAGAGACCCTATCAAAACCAAGTATACACATCATAGAAACTATTAGAACATCATATCTCAACCGAAAACCATCACGAGCTTCTTAAACCTACTCAATCTAATCCAAAACACTTCCCAACTTAACAAAAATCAATCAATTCATCACAAAATCAAATATTTAGCTCACAAAGACAACAAAAATCAACCCAAAAAAACAAGTCAATTTAGTCCTCAATATATCCCTACACTTAATCAGGGAGCATTCTCGTGACCTTGGAAAAAGAAAGAATACTAAGCCTAAAACCAGTTCGACACTACTATCTCAAAAATCAATCAATTAGTATCCACGAACTAACCTCGATCCCATTAAGCTCCAAAATAACCTAGATCTATAAAAAAGATTGATGAAAGAACACCATATTAGAGAATTTGAAAATTTTCCAAGTCCCAATTTCAAATAAATGATAAACATTTGACCATGTGGCTAAATCTTGATCCATATTTGAAAGTGGGATTCGGAAAGGTAGCTTATAATATACCATTTAGGGTAGACTCCACCTTTAGTAAACCAACAAGATTTTACCATGTGGTCAAATAATAAAGGTATTGGGGTTCCCAAAGTGCATGGGAATTCCCAAATTCCCTAATATAGTATTAAAGGACAACACCTTGAAGCATAACCAATTCTGAGCTTATAAAATACAACCAAACAAACTAGTAAAGGATATAAGAGGTTCTTTCATCGCAAGTCCTAAAACTTATGCCATATCAATAAATTAGCATCTTCGAATCTTTTTAGCTTTCTCAAACCATATCGCCACAAGGACACAAATCAAATACACCCACACATAAACACATAACACAGAGAAATCTAAATGACTTCCTAGTAAGGGAGGATAAAAAGAGATTCCATTAAAGCTCAACCACCAATTACATAGAAAAAGAAATCATCAATGAAGATGTTCTTTTTTAAAGGCATGATGATTTCTAAACCTATCCATGGAAAGGGATTCATCCACAAATGTCTTGGGAGGATTCTGAAAGAATTGTAAACAACACATCCTCTCCAGAAGAACAAAATATTTGCTTGGAAGACAAAGAGTATGGAAATACAAGATATCCAACGGACGGGGATCAATATCCACACACATTAATATACAACATTGATGCTAGCTTCTGTTGAGATGACAAGCTCAACACATGTGGACATTGATGATGGACCGCCTGGTTAGATGGGTCCACACATCTACACTAAGCACGTCGGTGGTCATTATGACTCTCACATGGCTATTAACTCATTACTTATTATATTCAGGTTGTTACACCTATTTACAGCTGGCATAGTTATAGCGCCAGTCGACTAGTGTAGTCGGTTATGCATTGTTTGACTTAGTAGGCCACTTTCCTTTATGTTGTATCTTATCTATACTTTATGTACATTGAAAAGTGTGTGGAAGAAGAAGAAGAAATCAACAAGAAAACGTTTTGGCCTCCATCTCTCTTCTTGTCTCTTGAGTGAGCTTCTCCTTGTGCATTCTGTGTGTGTTCGGTGCAACATCTTGAGCAAGTCCCCCCACCACGCGATTCTTGACATGGTATCAGAGCCGCGCCACTGAGAGAGGCTGATTTCAAAGGTTGAAGCAAAGGAGAAGAAGCAAGGTTCGAGCAAGCAAGCCACGGGTAAGAAGCTCTCCCATTCTTCCACTCTCTCTCTTAGATAGTGCCTGTGGAGGCACCGGAAGCAGGGTCGAGCAAAAATCTCAGATTGCAATGAGATTTGGTGTGCGCGAAGAGCGCTGTGTATTCTGCAAATATGCCCTTTAGGGCTCTCCCGCAGTTATTTTGGGCATCTGAGGCCGGTTCAGGCCCCGTTTTAGAGCCGCAAGGTTGCGGACAACAGTTTCAGGGTACACTGTGACTTCGACTGTATTGACCAAAAGTGGGTGCGCAGGTTACAGATTTCAGATCTGTAAGTTCAAAGGTGTTTAGCAGCGAGTAAACACAATGTCTATCTACAAACTGGTTGCAGATTGCATGTATTGTTGAGCAAACAGTGAAAAAGGCTGTCTGGTGTATTGCTGTGCACTACAGGTCGAGGGTTGCAGAAGATTTGCTTGCTATTTGGTATTATTTTTGTGATAATGGCAGAGAATAGTGGAAGCCCCATCATTGAGAAGCTCGACAAGAACAACTATCCTTCATGGAAGTTCCGTGTCACGAACTTCCTTATTGGAAAAGGCCTCTACGAGTTTGTTTCAGGTGAGGAAAAGGAGCCAGAGGTGAGTGATCCTCCAACTGCAGAAGAGACAAAGGCACGGAATGAATGGAATGCAAAAGATAAAAAGGTCATGTATTGGTTATCTGCAGTAATTGACAATAATATGCTGGGACACATTAGAAATGCAGAGAATTCATATGTAGCTTGGACCATACTTGAAAGTATGTTTTCTGTAAATACAAAGACACGAAAGATTCAACTCAAGCAAGAGTTGAATACATTGAAGAAAGAAAAGATATCTATCAATGAGTATGCACTGAAGGTAAGGAGCATTGCAGATACCTTGGCAGCAATTGATGCAATGTCCGATGATGATGATTTGGTGTTGTCTACCTTGGGTGGACTTAACAATGAAAAGGCTTAGAAGTCTTTTGTAATTTTCGTATATGTTAGAAAGCCATTTCCAGATTTCGATGAGTTGGTCTCCCTTATGATCACTGAAGAGATCAACATGCAGAGTGAGACATCTGAAAGAAGTGGTGAATAGGTCCAAGCTTTCTACTCCAGTTCAGGAAGGGGACGTGACAGGTTCTCTTCAAGAGGCCGTGGTACAGGACGTGGTAGTGACAACCAGCAAAATAGATTGAATCAGCAATTTGGCGATATGCAGGTTTCAGGAGGCCGTGGTAGCTTTAGAGGCAGGGGGAGCTTTAGAGGAAGAGATGGATGGCAGAACAGAGGTTTTAACAACTCTGGCATTGTGTGCCACTACTGTGGCAAAACAGGTCATATCGCAGCCCAATGTTATGCTAAGAAAGATGATATCCGTAGTGATAAGTTGCAGTAAGGAAACTATGCATCGTCTTCACGACAGAATGAAGATAAAAATGAACGTCTGTTTGTTATGCAACATATGCTGAATGCTGTTACAGGAAAGGGAACACATGATGATGTCTGGTATATTGATTCAGGTGCATCCAATCATATGACCAGCCATGCAGAATGGTTTGGAGAGATGCAAGATTTGCAAAATGCAGATTATGTGCAGACGGGTGATGATTCATGCCACCCAATTTCACACATTGGAAAAGTTCCCTTGTCCTTGCATGATGGTAAGACAAAGAGTCTTTCAGATGTATTACATGTGCCATCTATTACAAAGAACTTGGTGTCATTTGGTCAAATGGTAGAGCAAGGGCTGCAAGTTAGATTTAATGCAAAGGGCTGCTTTGTAGAAGACTTCAATGACAAGTGCAGGTTAGTTGCAAAGGGAAGTAGAGTTGGACGTATGTTTACTCTAGATGCTGGAATTCCTACTATGAATGCTGCTATGTATGCTAAAGGAAAAGGTGTTGCTGCAAACATTGAAATTTGGCACAAACGCATTGGACATGCAAATGTACAAAGGCTGAAATTAATGCAGTCCAAAGGGTTGGTTACAGGTTTGCCTACATTTAGAGTTGCAGAATTTCATAAGGTATGAGAAGCATGTCAATTTGGTAAGCAGGCAAGATAACCCTTTTCACATGACAGAGATGTAAGCAGAAATATCCTTGATGTTGTGCATACAGACATTTGGGGGCCTACACAAAATGTATCTCTTGGAGGCAGTTCATACTTTGTCACATTCATTGATGATTGTTCCAGAAAATTGTGGGTATATTTTATGAAGGAAAAGAGTGAAGCTTTTGAGCACTTTAGAACTTTCAAGGCTGTAGTTGAAAGAGAAACAGGCTTGAAAGTAAAGTGCTTGAGGTCAGATGGAGGGGAAGAGTACCTCTCGAATGAGTTTAGTGATTTTTTGAGGTCTCATGGGATAAAGAGACAGTTCACATGCAGATATACCCCACAGCAAAATGGGGTTGCAGAAAGGAAAAACAGGAATATTGCAGAAGTTGCACACGCCTTGTGGCTGAAAGGAATATGCCTAAGCATTTTTGGTTTGAGGCTGTTCATACCGCTGTTTATATTATGAACAGAACTCCCACAGCCGCAGTCCATGGGATGACTCCCGAAGAATGTTTTACAGGTAAGAAGCCTGATGTCTCACACTTGAAAGTGTTTGGCTGCATTGCGTATGTTCATGTGCCAGATGAGTTGCGGAAGAAACTAGATCCAAAGGCTGAAAAGTGTATCTTTATTGGATACTCTTTAGAGCAGAAAGGTTATTGCTGTTACAACCCTATCACATGTAAGTTCAGAGTGAGCAGGGATGTCATCTTTGATGAAATGAGCAGTTGGTATGCATCTAGTGGTGATGCATTGGATGATGATGATGATCATGACACTCATGTGCAGGCTGAAAAGCAAGAATCACGGACTCTTAGTGGACCAGAGACATCATTTGGTAGTCCTTGGTCTGGGAGACTAAGGAGTACCTCTACATCTTCAGGTGCATCTAGTAGCACTATAGGTAAAGACAAAGGAAAGAATAAAGTGTCAGAAGGCATTGATGCAGTTCTTGATGGAGACTCTAGTGGCTCAGAGAGCTTGGATGATGAGCTTGGCATTCCTTCAGTGAGGACTCCAGGTGTGCAGAGAGCACGCGTTAATGCAAAGACTCAATTGAGTGATCCAGTGGTACGCAGGTCTAGCAGGGTGAGATACCTTGTTAAAAGATTTGGTTTTGAAGGTTATGCAGCTCATCATTATGCTTATATGGTGAAACTAGTTGAGGATGTTGAGCCCACATGTTTTGAGGAGGCTGTTGGTCATGCTCATTGGGATGCAACAATGAATGAGGAGATGGCTGCATTAGAGGCCAATAAGACTTGGGATCTAGTATCATTGCCAAAGGGCAAGAAAGCTATTGGATGTAAGTGGGTTTATAAGATTAAGCACAATGTAGATGGTTCTATTAGTAGGTACAAAGCTAGGCTGGTTGCAAAAGGCTATGCCCAGACATATGGCATAGATTATGATGAAACCTTCAGTCCAGTTGCTAGGATGGCAACTGTCAGATGTGTCATTGCTTTGGCAGCAGCCAAAGGTTGGAGGTTGCAGCAAATGGATGTGAAGAATGCCTTCTTGCAGGAAGAAGTGTATATGGATCATCCAGCAAGTTATGAAGATTTAGAGTATCCCACGTATGTGTGTAGGTTGAAGAAGGCGCTCTATGGGCTCAAGCAAGCACCTAGAGCATGGTCTGACAAGATCAGAGAGTATCTTGTCAATATTGGCTTTTATGTTTCTGATGCTGATCACTCACTTTATGTGAGAAAGGGAGATGCAAGTTCGGCCATCATAGTCATCTATGTGGATGACTTGATTATTACAGGTGATAGTGATAGTGGGATTGCTAAAGTCAAGGACTTCTTGAAGAAGAAGTTTGAGATGAAGGATTTAAGTGAGCTAAGGTACTTCCTTGGCATTGAGGTGATCAAATGTGATGATGGTATATGGCTGTCCCAAAGACAGTATGGCTTGGATATGTTGTCCAAGTATGGCATGACTGCATGCAAACCACTTTCAGTCCCGTTGGAGCAGAATGTAAAGTTGAGTGCTGATGTTGGGGATGAGATAGAAGACCCTACTATGTTCAGGAGGATAGTGGGGAGTTTGATCTACATGACCATTACAAGGCCAGACTTGAGCTACGCTGTTGGTCTTGTGAGTCAGTTTATGCAAGCACCTAGAAAGCCACATTTGGATGCAGTCAGACGCATATTGAGATATGTGAAGTCCACATTACATTATGGACTTTTCTATGAGGCAGGTACAGATGTACAGGTGTTTGGATACACAGATGCAGATTGGGCTGGTAGTATGTCTGATAGAATATCTAATAGCGGATACATGTTCTCTCTTGGTAGTGCAGCAGTTACTTGGAGCAGCAAAAAGCAATCTACAGTTGCTTTGTCGAGTACAGAGGCTGAGTATAGAGGTGCTGCTGTTGCAGCATGTGAGGTAGTATGGCTACAAAAGTTAATGGCTGATTTGGATGTGCAGGTGGAAGGTCCAGTTGTCATTTATTGTGACAACATGAGCAGTATATAGTTGGCTAGGAACCCTGTGTTCCATGCCAGGACAAAACATATTGAGGTACACTACCATTTTGTGAGAGAGAAGGTACTAGCAGGTGAGATTGACTTGGTGTATGTTAGCACACATGATCAGATAGCTGACATCTTCATGAAGGCATTGGGTACAGAGAAGCTTCAAAAGTTTCGAAGCTTACTTGGAGTTGCAGAGATGCAGTTGAGCTTGAGGGGGAGTATTGAGATGACAAGCTCAACACATGTGGACATTGATGATGGACCGCCTGGTTAGATGGGTCCACACGTCTTCACTTAGTACGTTGGTGGTCATTATGACTCTCACATGGCCACTGACTCATTACTTATCATATTCAGGTTGTTACACCTATTTACAGCTGGCATAGTTATAGCGCCAGTCGACTAATGTAGTCGGTTATGCATTGTTTGACTTAGTAGGCCACTTTCCTTTATATTGTATCTTATCTATACTTTGTGTACATTGAAAAGTGTGTGGAAGAAGAAATCAGTAAGAAAACGTTTTGGCCTCCATCTCTCTTCTTGTCTCTTGAGTGAGCTTCTCCTTGTGCATTCTGTGTGTGTTCGGCGCAGCATCTTGAGCAAGTCCCCCCACCACGCGATTCTTGACAGCTTCTAATTATTATGAGAACGACGATGCATGTACACTAAGTGCCAATCAAAATGAGCAGTTAATCTAGCTAAAGGATTAGTAGATTGATGATAGATCTGTAAATAATTTTGATAAGTGTATATAGGAGTTTGCCTATCTCTTGGAATCACAAGCCAATTAATCTAAGGATGTGTGTCAATGAATCAATTTGACTCCACCCTCTGTGTCTAGGTATTTGCAAATCAAAACCTAAGGGGCTACTAATTAGCTAAGGGGGACTAGAAATAAAAGATGTGGATGGAGGAAGAGGAACAAGAATCAAGGGAGGAAGTGATGGATAGGAAAAATCGTAAAAGGAGGAAAGGGTCAAAGATGGAGACTCAGGTAATTTAACAGAATCAGATAAGAAAGGAGTTAAAAAATACATTGGAAAAGTAGAAAGGAGTATAGTAGATAGTGGAGGACAAGGAGGAGTAGGGGAGAAAATACGATCCACAATGAATGGGCAATAAAAAAAAATAGGAATATGGGGAGCACCTTGTGGTTGGAAAAGAAGAGGAGAAATAACATGGGGAGTTGATTGAAGTATGGAAAAATAGGAATCAAATGTGTGGGCTATCTGTTGATAATAAATGAGGGAAGGCACTGATGAACCTAGAATAGATTGGCGATTAGGTGTCAAAAGGGGATTGCTTAGAAACATGGGCTAAAACTTGGTTAGCATTTTGTAAACATGTATGGGCTTTCAGTTATCGCGTTGATTCAATACAACATACTCTATTATGGAATGCCAAAAAACTTCAGAGCAAGTAGCCACTTTGGAGGAATAGGCTTGAAAAATCTCATCTATCTACGACTCCAAATATTGAATTTAAAGAACATCTTGCAAAATAACATCCTTCACATACCAATATAGATCTTCATTGTTTGGAATTAGAAGATTGCCTCTAAGATACATATAAGACATCAATATGGTGTCAGGTATAACTAAATCTATAAAGACCATTTGGACAACCTTTGCTAGGAGATCTGAGGACCAACCACCACTCCATCCATCCTCTTTGGAGGATACAAATCCATGGTGGATAGCTTTATATTAAAGGCCAGCTCTTGTTGTTGATAGTGCACAAAGAAAGAATGATCTGGTGGGATGTATTCCATCAATTGCTCAAAACAAGACCTCAAAAGGTCCATTTCTAGATTAAGGACTTTTCACCTTAGCTTGGAATAAGGGACACAAGGTTGCATTACGTTGGAGAGTAGCCAAGTTCATAGTTGATAAATAAGGTACTGATGGTACAACAGAACTTGGGGGAATGGAGCGTGATTGAGCCAACTGTTCTTTTAACTTCTCAATCTTGGTATTTTGATGCTCAACTATGCAGTTTGCTGATTGCAACTTTACGGTTGGGGCAGCAATTAAAGATTTAAGCTCTTGGGTTTCATTAAAAAGATGATCTTTATCCTCAGTGACAATAGATACTTGAGCCTTTGCTTCAATCATTTGGGCCTACAAAGAGGATATTTCCACTTTTTGGGGTTCTAGCAATTTACTCTGTGACTCCATTTTTTTTGAAAAGATTAGAAAGGGTTTCTTTAGTAGAGGCAAGGTTAGTATTAGCCTTATGTTGCTCCTCAGATTGTTGCAGCTCCTTATAGAAAGAAGAGTACAATTGCTAAACACATGCAGTAATAATTGATATTTCTATGGAACTCTGAATGTCCATACACAAGAAAGGAATGACGTCTCCTATCACCAAGCAATGCAAAGAAGGATTTGATATGTCTAAACTACTATCTTTATGTGCCCAAAATAAGGCATGCAGGAAGGGTACTACTTGATGTGGTAGGGACTGACACACTACTTACTGGAAGAATCGGGGGGTAGGAATTATTTCAACCACACGCTTTAAGTGCTTCCTCTGAATGACCAGAGGGAGAGGGGAGTCTTTATCTTCAGGGATAGGTTCAAAATATTAAATAGAAGGAGGAAAAACCACTAGAGGATTTTCAAGAGGTGGTGGAATTTCCTTTGTAGGAGCAGAGTATGTCAAGAAAACATATAAGTAAGAACGATAGGTGACATTAGTCACATTACCCCTAGTGACCCTGATAAAGTGTTGATCCATTTTGGCAAGGAGATAATAATTCCAATCAATGGTCATATCCTTGAGCACCATTCAAGAAGTAGTGAACAATTCCCTAGCCATGTAATTAGATGGAGTCTTGACAGCTAGGCATGAACCTATCCTAAAGGAATTGAACTTTTTCCAAAAGGAATTAGAGATCATGGAAACACAAACATTGGATGTAGTGATGACTCGTTTAGCATCCAATAAGTCCTTGGTCTCTCTCTATAGGAGTTTCATAATGTCTGCATTGGAAAAGAGTTGGCAGGCTGCTAGAAAGGTCCCACCACAAGAGGAAAGAGATAAAGCCTTCCCCAAGCCTCGAGATGCCATTATGACAATGGTACCATGGAGAGAACCAAACTCCTTGCTATAAGAGGTTAAGAACTCATCGCACAAGGTATAATTATTGGGAATGAGTGGCAATGAGAGAGCCACAAAATGGGATAGGTTGGCCTTAGTAATAAGGTTCGATGTGTTCCCTAGTTTTTCGAAAGATACATGTGATTGGATTTCTCAATTGGACTATAAGAGGTAATCAAGGAACGAAAATTTTTTGGTATCTAGTATGCCCTTTAAAGTTGGGCATATCAATTGGATGCTAGGAAAGATGGGAAATGGAGAAGGCAATGTTAAAAACATGTTAGAGAAGGCAAACATATATGTGGAAAAATGAATCCATAGAGGATGCAAAATGCATAGGCTGTCATCTATCTCGAGTAGATCACCCCAAAAGAGGCTGGTATGTCCTGTGGAGCACTAGGGATCTGGGCCATTGGGGCATTATTTGGCTACTTGTAGGGCTGTCTAGCTAGTTGTATAGTAGTAGGAGGTTCCTTTTGAAATATCACCCTGCGTACCTCAATGACATGCTCGGGCTACTTATGCATTTTCTCCTTATGGAAAACAACATCATGGCTATAGATAATCTTTCAAGCCTATGGATCCCATATGTGATAACACATCTCACTTGCACCTCCGTAACCAAGAAATATTCATTTCTAGACTTAGGATCTAGCTTTTGCGCTTGTCCTTGGGTACATGGCAGAAAGCCTCACAACTAAAGATACGAAAATTAGCATATGAGGGAGGTTTTCTATACCATACTTCCTTTGCAACTTGATAGTCAAGAGCAGTACATGGGGACCGATTTATTAAGTGTACGATAGTAGAAATTTCCTCAATCCAAAAATGCTATGGTAAGCTTGCATGGCTAAGCATACTGTGAACTCACTCCTGAATTGTCCTATTCATGCGCTCAACCATACCATTCTTGGGTGGGCTATACGGGGTGGTCAACTGATGCTTAATACCCCTCTTATCACAAAATTTCTCAAAGAATTTAGAGACATACTCATCCCCATTAGTTGATCTTAGCTATTTTAGCCTATACCCAGACTAGTTCTCAACCAAAGCAAGCTAATGCTGAAATGTAGCCAAGGCTTTTTATTTCTACTTAATAGGATATGCCCAAACCTTAAATGTATAGTCATCAATGAAGGTAATGAAATACTTCGTGCCACCTAATGATTGGTAGGGCATGGTACCACATACATCTGAATGAACAAGAGCCAATGACTCACCCATGCGTGTCATACCAAACTTTTTATTGATGTTACGTGTCTACCTGCCATATAAACAATGATCACAAGACTCAAAGCACTTATAGTCAAGGGGCGGAAGATACTACAAATAAGTAAGCATTTTCATTCCTTTCAAGGACATGTGTCCAAAGTGACAATGCAAAAGACATACATGTGAAATTGTATCCATTGTCAAAATATGATAAATTGACCCAGATACAAGTAAGGGATAGAGAGTATTGGACTTAGCACCATGTGCAATGACAAGATTCCCACAGTGATCGTCCATGAGAAATCACCAAAAGAAACTACATAACTTGTATCATCTAAAGTGCCAACAAAGATAAGGCTCTTCGTGAGAGCTAGTACATGATGTACATCATAAAGAGTAAACATGCAACCTAAACCAAACTGTAGTTGGATATCACCAATACTAACTATCTGCAATGCCAAGTCATTACCCAAATGGATAGATCCAGTCATACTGTGATAGGAATGAAAGCACTCTCTATATGAGGGGTCACATGAAAGGAAGCCCTTGAATATATTATACAACACTAAGTATACCTAGACAAGGCATTAGTTAGCTAGAAAGTATCAAGAGAAGAAGCTGCAAGTATGAAATCATCATCAAAATCAGTCTACACAATATTAATCTCTTCAATCTTAACTCTTGACTTACTAGGGACAATGCTGCAACTATCATTCTTGTCTTGTACTTTACCCTTGCCCTTTTCTTTGTGCTTGTCCTTCTCACACATCTTATGGCACTATGGCCAAATATCCCTTGCTTTCCCATAGTAATTACAAGTCAATGATGACTTATGGCCATGGGACTTACGGTGAGACTGTTGATGTGACAGAGAGCAAGATGATTGAGAGTCTCTCCCACGGTAATCATTATTGTTCCTATCATTATTTCTTCTAATTGTCAAAGCATGAGAGGAGAGGGAAGCATCAATATTATTTTTATTAACCTCTTCAATCAAGAGTGCACCCTCTATATCTTGCAACAAATGTAATCCATTAGTAGGTATGTTGGTACACATAGCAATATGAAAGGTATCCTATGATTCAGATAGTGCAACTAAGAGGACAAGGGAAGAAGAGTGCCCTTGAATTCAATCCCTTGAGAAGAAAAATGACTAATTATTGAATGAAACTCATTTAAGTTAGTTGACATAGAAGTGACAGCCACACTCAGATGGCTACACTTGGATGGGAACCACTTGACCTCGGATGGCTGAGTTTGGGCCTCGGGATGGCCAACCTTGGATATTCGGCCTTGGACAAAACCTCGAACACTCGGACGGGCACCCCTTGTCCAAGTTGCGAGCTTGACTGCTCGGACATCTAAGTCTGGGACTTAGATCAGATAACCAAAACCTTGTCTGATTGAGTTTTTAACCTTCTAGGGGCTTGCTAAGGCCTGCCCCCAACAACGGACTAGTGACCAGGCTAGAGTATGAAATATTGTACATGAACCCATAGAATTGTTTGCACCTAGAGAAAGAAGGAATCTCAACCTAGCAATCCATGGAGGACTAAAATATCTGACCTTTGACCTGCTAAAAACTAATTAGAGACCCAAGTTGACTCATTGGGCTAGACGCCCAACAACAGACCACCTGTCTCAACCCATAGAGCCCTCAGTCTCAATTGGTCACGAGTAATCAAAACCCCTTCTAATCGCATCAAGAGCAAGAAATAGGTTGAAGCAGTTGAGTCCATCAAAGCTCATACTCGACAGTGTAGGCATTTAAGCATGTATGGAAATTGGAAAGCCTAGTTTTGCACAACACACATCAAGATACACTACAAGTGTATAAGTGTTACACAATTGTAATTTGGTGGATTAACAAGGAACACACTAAGGAGAGTTAACCTAAAAATGAACCCTTCAATAGGAGTACAACCCTAGGATTCAGACAAGGAACCCAAAAAACCAGGGACAAAGACATAGAGAGGACCAAACTGTCACATTGCCAAGCAAAGGAAAGGCTTGCCAAGATTAGGGATATGTCTCTAGCTGAGTTAGTTGACCTCATAGATGCACGTGGGTTAGGAGGCAACTACTGTAGTAGGCTCTAGCTCGAATGAGAACTGTTAACCCTCAAACGAACGAAGGTGGAAAATCCAAAAAAGCTAAAGCAGAAGACAAAGACAAAGGCCAAGGCAAAGAGAAACGGAAGACAAAGACGCATAAGGAGAAGAGTCCGAAATAAGGGAGAAAGGTGCACAAGGAAAAGCGCAAGGCAAAACTTTTGTAAAAGAGCGCAAGCGCATCATGGTTTAATTCAAGGAGCACCGGGTTCTCACCCGTGCAATTTGTAAATGTAGACGGGCGGTGGAAAGGAAGCTAGGGAGATAGAAGGACAATGGGAAAAAGGGCCTAGGCTACGGCCGGCCATGTAAAAAAGGGGGAAAAGGGGATGACCGCCCAAAAAGGGATTTAGGGTTTTGTATATAAAGTTGAAAAGTGAATGAGAAGCTCATTCTTGTGTGTGGCCAAAAGTGGCTCTCCTCTTCTTCTTCTTGTTCTTGTTCTTGCTTGCTTGAGCTTGTGCTTGAGAGAGGGAGTGTGAGAGTGTGAGGGAGTGAGTGTGTGAGGGTGAGGGACCGTGGGGTGGAGAAGCTCTCCATCTTCTCCTCTCTTCTTCTCTTCTTTTCTCTTCTCTTCTCTTGCTCGTGGTGATGGAGCTCGGAGCGTGGAGTTTGAGGATGGAGCTTGCTTGAAGCTTGCACTTGGATTGTGGAGCTACCGGAGTGCGCGGAAGAGGAGGTAACTCGAACGGCATGGAGGTAAGCTCACTACACCCGTAGATATGGACGGCACGTCGGCTATGTGAGAGGTAGCCATTAGTGCTCGGCTCGAAACGCTTGAAACAATAAGCGGTTCGTGGGTCTTGGCGGTTGAGCGAGAGCTCCCACATTTTGGTTCTGTTCCGGGACAGACGGATTCAAGACTTGAGCGCTTGAGCGCTTTGAATCGAGCATCAAAGTAAGGGTTTCCCCGAACCGGTGCTTGAGATAGGTAGGAAATGAGGGGGTTGAAGATGGTATTCGATCTCCTTGGTAAGTAGGTTTTTTGCTTTTTTGAGATTTGTGTGTGAGATGGAGTAGTGTAGGTATTTACCTTGTGATTTGGATGCATTAGAGGAGGAGAAAACAAGGAAAAACAAAGAAAACAAGCACCAAGGTTTACTGTTGCAAAATAGGGCAAACGCTTGCTAGTGATGCCTAAGATCGGCATGTGAGTGATTGGGGGCACTAACACCATGCCCGAGAAGGGATATAAGAGCCAAGAGGCCAAGGGAGAGCTCATTTGTGACTGTTTCAGTTTGAGAGAGAGAGAGAGAGAGGGAGCCATTGCACGATCGGCCCCGATCTAGCCATTGACGAGCCTACCGCACTAACCAGGTACGTAAATCCCTTCCCCTATCATCCTAGATAAGACATGGAGGTTTGTGCTTGGAATGGTTGAGTAAAACACAAGAATCGAGCAAGATCAGCATCACGCTGTTTCCATCGCGCCGCATTCGGCCCGTCTGAGCGGTTGCTTCTGGGCCGAGTCCTAGAATCGGCCCTCCGCCCCTTGCCATTCGGCCACTCGGCCCGAAACCCTAGTCGGCCCTCGGACCGTCCGAGGCAACTGTCCGGGTCAACCCACTCGGCCATCCGAGTCAAAGCTCTTTGCCACATGGCACATTCGGCCCTTGGCCACACTTGGAATTCGGCCCTCGGCCAACTGCCGTTCGGCCCGTCCGAATTATCCTGTTCGAACTTGTCATTCGGCCTGTTCGAATAAAAATCGTCCGAGTCAGATCTGGAGATTCGGCCCTTGACCCCGAGCCATTCGGCCCATCCGAGTAACCCATTTGGACCTGCAATTCGAACTCGTTGATCGGTGTGCAATTTTCTGTCAAATCTATCAGAAATTTGACCCGACCCGGCAACTATGCAGTGGCGCAACTTGTCGAAATCCTTCGGGTGCTCAGAACTTGATTCTGGCACACGTAATAGGAAAAAACCGTAGCGACAGCAGCTTAGTAGCCAGAGGTAGACAATTGAGAGACACAGAGACTTAGACGCAAACCGCTGAGTTGTAAAACCTGATTGGCAAAAAACGAATGCTGCAACATATTAGAAAGCCACTGAACCCGGCAAGACGACCAGAAAATTGACCAAGAAACCTATCAGGCCCAAAACAACACGAGAGTGCGTAAGACACTTAGAAATTGGTTGCTGCACTCACCCTGAATTTTCGCACTTGAAGTACATTTAAGGAAACTGAAAGCTTGATTGAGCACAAGTGCACATGAAAAGACACACACGTTGAGTGGCCATAAATTGAGGATTGTATTCGATAAAGGAATTCACTCAGATAAACCACTCAAGGACCCCACGAGTAGGAGAGGATCCCCGCAGAGTGGGCCCTACCCCCTCTGCACCTCCCCCAAGTAGGTTGGAGAGAAAACATGCGTCATGATAGGTCCTCCAAATTGGACCCTAGCGTAGCAATAGCTCTACATGAGCATGGATTCGTCTTGGAAAAAGAGCAACCAAAAGCCCATGCCCAAATAGAGACAAACAGAGACCCTAGAACCTCAGTAGGCCCATCTAGCCAACAGGGGCAAAAAGGCCACACCGCAAAAACGCATACGTGTTGCATTCGGACTGCATCTAGTCAAAGCGGAAAGCAACAACATCAAGCTACAATCGCGAGAATGACTAGATATGACAGTCCTGACGATAGATGCTCCTTGAATAGCACTACACTGACGATCCAAGGCACCAATGGAGAATCCACATCTAGTCGTGTAGTTGGGGGCTCAAGAGCATCTGTCAGAAGGCTTAAATTTACAAGCCAGGACCCGGAAGATGAAGACATAGTACCACCTGCTTATCTTAGGGTCAAACTCACCACGAAAAGAGAGCATACTATCGATGCTCTGATTGATGAAGGAGTAGATTTTAACATCTTGACCTATGAATTATGGACCCTACTAGGCCAACCAGAGCTCACACCGACTAGTGCAACTCTTAGCCCTTATGGGAGACACCCACAAGCACTCATAGGGAAGTGCAAAATCATTGCAACAATTGAAACAGAAAGCTTGCCTATCCTATTTCATGTTCCTCCAAATAGTGCTAAAGCTGCGAGAAAGAAACCCTCCTAGGAAGACCCTTCAAAAGGGTGACCAAGTGTGAGGCTGACTATGTAGCATAGAGGATACACCTGGCACTACCGGGTGTGAGAATAGTCACGACCTTTAGCAAGGGTGACCTCATCGAACCTCGAGGGAAAGGCAAGCAGGGTGCTGACATGACAGTCAAGCCTGCTGATGAGAGCGGGGACTTGTTGGAAGAGTTAATACAAGCACAGGTCGAACAACGAGAACCAGTGAGTGAGGCCATGCTGGAAACAAGAAGGTCAAGAGACAATGCCAAGGACAGCCTTTGGACTTACAATTATCGTAGAAGACCCCAAAAGAAGCCCAAGCCTTATAGATGCGGGCATCGATGGAAGGTCAGCACAACGCTGCGATGGATATCCAAAGCGTTGCTATGTCCGCAAGGGTACTACGCAGGTAACCGATGGATTTGGGTACCAAAATCCCATGCTAAACCGCCTCTATCAGCTGAAGGCCAGGGTGCATCAAAAGCAACGAAGCACAGAAGGAAATCTAAGAGAAACTCTAGGTCTCGAGGCAAGAAACCAGACATGATTGTTCAAAGGAAAGAGCCTCAGCCTAGCCTGCTAAATAGACAGATGTCATGTGTAGCCATTGAGCATGCACAACAATCATTAGTGCCCAAAGAGCCTTTGATTTCCCAAGGGGAGAACAAGCATCATAGACACAACATTGCTCAAGGCAAGGCTGATCGCTCAACAAATCAAATGGCACAATCGTCTAATAGCCTCGAGCAAATCATTCAGCCAGCGCCAAGTCCACCTAAGAACCCTAGATCTCCTACATTCTCTTTTTCCAAACGGACATAGGAAGCACAATAGCGGTTGTTAAGGAAAACTGCTCAATTCCAATCTCTATCTCCATCTAAGCTTCCAAATGTCCAAGAGGAGGGACATGACGCCATCTGTAGCTCTCGACCCAAGGATGTGCATGAGCAACCTAATGTGACTGGAAGCTATCAAAAGTGTGGTGTCCCTGTATTCAATTATGCTACGTCATGCAGTCACAATGCAAAGGATGTCTCATATACCTTCACGTATACTTCTTCTCAACATGGACAACTTTGCTCCATCAACACATTGTTACGAGAAACTAGCCCGCGGTCTTCTAACTACGTAATACCTAAGTATGCATGAGCACTCACATAATATCTGCACCGAAGGATATACACAGTTTGGGTCCTCAAGTGTAGGACAATACTCTCAGCTTGCTTAGAGTTCGACCTGTCTCCCAAACTAATCAAAATATGTATTGTGCACGATAAAAAGACTAGCACTACCCCTTAGGGAGAGACCACATGAGAAGTTTACGAAGGTGTCGTTCACTCTTCATCAACACTCAACTCCGAATTCCTATCCGTATCACCCTGTAAGCCTGCCAAGAATCAACATGTACAGAATCCCCAACAAACTGCAACTTGTACGCCATCGGTGCAACCCCCCCAAAGAACAGCCCTACCACCAACTCCCATTGCCCTACCACCTACCACTCAACCCACCAATGTGCCCCAATGACCTTCCTCCCCACCAATACCAACACTCTGCCATGGCAACCATAGACGTTCTTGCCACCCACGTCTTCGGTGCATGCTAAATGCTTGCTACCTACGACGGTGAGTGCCATGGGACTGGCACTCGTCTAGGAGGGGGGTAATGTTAACCCTCAAATGAACGAAGGTGGAAAATCCGGAAAAGCTAAAGCAGAAGACAAAAACAAATGCCAAGGCAAAGAGAAACGGAAGACAAAGATGCATAAAGAAAAGAGTCAGAAATAAGGGAGAAAGGCGCACAAGGAAAAGCGCAAGGCAAAACTTTTGTAAAAGAGCGCAAGTGCATCATGGTTTAGACCACCTAGACCCTATGTAACCCATCCACTGAGCGAACCGTGCAATTTGTAAATGTAGACGGGCGGTGGAAAGGAAGCTAGGGAGATAGAAGGACAATGGGAAAAAGGGCCTAGGCTACGGTCGGCCATGTAAAAAAGGGGGAAAAGGGGATGACCACCCAAAAAGGGATTTAGGGTTTTGTATATAAAGTTGAAAAGTGAATGAGAAGCTCATTCTTGTGTGTGGCCAAAAGTGACTCTCCTCTTCTTCTTCTTGTTCTTGTTCTTGCTTGCTTGAGCTTGTGCTTGAGAGAGGGAGTGTGAGAGTGTGAGGAAGTGAGTGTGTGAGGGTGAGGGACCGTGGGGTGGAGAAGCTCTCCATCTTCTCCTCTCTTATTCTCTTCTCTTCTCTTCTCTTCTCTTGCTCGCGGTGATGGAGCTTGGAGCATGGAGTTTGAGGATGGAGCTTGCTTGAAGCTTGCACTTGGATCGTGGAGCTACCGGAGTGCGTGGAAGAGGAGGTAACTCGAACGGCATGGAGGTAAGCTCACTATACCCGTAGATATGGACGGCGCGTCGGCTATGTGAGAGGTAGCCACTAGTGCTCGGCTTGGAACGCTTGAAACAATAAGCGGTCCGTGGGTCTTGGCGGTTGAGCGAGAGCTCCCACATTTTGGTTCCGTTGCCAGGACACATGGATTCAAGCCTTGAGCGCTTGCGCGCTTTGAATCGAGCATCAAAGTAAGGGTTTCCCCGAACCGGTGCTTGAGATAGGTAGGAAATGAGGGGGTTGAAGATGGTATTCGATCTCCTTGGTAAGTAGGTTTTTTGCTTTTTTGAGATTTGTGTGTGAGATGGAGTAGTGTAGGTATTTACCTTGTGATTTGGATGCAATGCGCTCACCTAATCTTAGCTAGCTTAACCACACATGAAATCACCTTGCTAGGGCTTGGGGAGCTAGAAGAGTAAATGCAACCACCGCAACAGGAGCCACTAGAACTGGTCGAGGAAGAAGGGCCTAATTTCAAACCAGACTGTCAAGAGGAGGAACAAGTGTAGAAAGCAAGACTCCCTATGTAGCCATAAGTGCAAATAGAAGAGCAAGGGGAGGAAGCACGACCACCTGAATAGATGGTTGAGGCAAGGCACAAGTGCAAGGAGTAGGTGAAACTTGCTCGCAAGCAAGAAGTTTCAAGCTAGGACACTAAAACAAAAATCTACTGCAGAGGAAGAGTGGTTATCTCCTCTCTTTTTTTATCTCAATGCTGGGATAGATAGTTGTGCAACGGTGCACCTCATGATGAGAGCCACTCTCTTGCCAACATTTTGCATGAATCTCTTAGAGGATATGAGTGACAGTAGATTCACCGGGGTGTAACCACCCATTTTTTTCATCTACTCTAGTCAATGTAAGAACTAGCTTAAAGAGGTATCTGGAAAGTAGAGCATTCAAGTAAAGCCCTTACGCACCATGCAACTTGGCCCTTGCTTCGCAAATGGGATGCCTCTTAGTATACTCCCTTATTAAATTCATCCAAAGAAAAAGAGAGAAGATAAGAAAAAGGATGAGGACAAGAAAGAAGGAAGTAGAAAGCAAAGAAGCACAACAAGGAAATCAACCACATGTACTCTACGAGCATCACAAGCACTGCATTTAGGGACCACCATAGCCCTTTCCCCACTCCACATACTTAGGAAACCTTAAGAGTGGGACACACCTAGGGAGCTCCTTTTGCTCGCCTACAACTAGACTTGTCTCCTAAGTCACATCCACAGCACCATCCTTTGTACAAGAACTAGGTCCTCAAGTGTAGGAAAACACCTTGGGCTTGTGCCTAGGGTTCAAGACCCAACTCCTAGTTCAACTAGCACAGACACAATACACTGCACTACGAGATAGACATACCCCCAGAGGTAGTGCAATTCCTTTTCTTTTCAGGTACATTTCACAACTTGTGATCAACCACTAGGCTCGAAGGCCCCCCGTCATCCACTCAATCCATCATTGGCATCCATAACTCTCCATCCATTTTGATGTGTCTCTTCTCCATAGCCAACCTCCCAAAACCGCATTATCAATCCACATGGAAAACCTTCAACCACTCGATCCCTTATCAACAAGTGCCATGTGATTGGCACTCAGCTAGGAGGGGGGTAATGTTATAACCGAAGGTAGCCCAAGACAGAAAGGCCCCAAAAAGTCAAAAATGGAAGATAGCCTAAGGCGAGAAAAGCGAAAAAGAAAGGCAAGCTTAGAAAAATGTAGGAAAATCCTTAATGCAAAAGGAAGTGCACAATAATGAGTGCACCAAATATTCTAGCAAAGAAAGTATTGGGTGCATAGTAATTCATTTTCTAAAAGGGCATTAGGCTCCCTCTTGTGCAATTTGTAAAAATAGATAGGCTCGGGTGAAGGAATCGTGAAAATATGAAATAAATAAGGAAAGAAGACCTTGGCTAAAACGACTACTCATGTAAAAAGGGATGGTGCCCAAAGAGGAGGAGGACATGTATAAAAAAGCAAAAAGGGAATGGAGAAGATTATTCTTGTGTGTGGCCAAAACTGGCTCTCCTCTCCTCTTCTTCTTCTTGTTCTTGCTTGCTTGAGCTTGTACTTGAGAGAGGGACTAAGGGTGAGGGACCGTGGTGAAGAAGCTTTGCAGCTTCTTCTCTTCTTTTCTCTTTTCTTGTCTCACACTCAACAATGGAGCATGGAGCTTGGAGCTTGATGATCAAGCTTGTTTGAGCTTGCACCTTGGATCATGGAGCTACCAGAGTGCTTGAGGGAGGAGGCAACTTGATCTAGCATGGAGGTAAGCTCACTACACTCGTAGATGTGAGAGTGCATACGGATATATGAGAGATAGCCATTGTACTTGGTTTAAAATGCTTGAAACAATAAGTGGTCCGTGGGTCTTGGCAATCGAGCAAGAAGCTCCCATAGAAGGATTGTTTTGCTTAATCCATTTCTTATGGATCCTTTACATATGATGAGATTCATTTAATAATTTGAAGGGTACCATAGTCATTCTATCCACCAACAATATGGCATCTTCAGCCTCGGAAGCCTTTGGGATTTCCTCCTCATTTCTATCCTCTTCTAGTTGGATTTTTATCATCGTCTTCTTTGGACTCTATCTGTGCCTCTGTAGGGGCTCTATAAGAGAAGAATAGGTTCTCTGCTTTGTCTTTTGCTTCTATCTTTGGCTCTGCTATGGCCATGTAATAGAGAGAGTAGTATATCCATGCTTCTATCTCACTATTAGAGGTAATTGCAAAAGTCATATCCAATTCAGAAAGGAAGTATTAACCCATTGACAATGACTTTAATTCTTTTGGGAGTTGGCCTATAGTGTCCACTACAGGGACTATGCCTTTGTTTTCTTGGGAAAGATTTATTTGACAGTCTTTTCATCTACTAATGTACTATCTGTAACTTCATTGGAGGAGTCTATTATGACTTCAATAGAGGTGGATCCATTACCTCTTTGCAAGCCATATAACTTTACTATCACCTTATTGGGTCTTCTGCATAGGGTCAAAGTTCCATTATTGAACCAATCTGTTCATGCTCTCCCTTCAAAAAGCCATGGCATTCCTGGCAGCAAAGGATATGAGGTCCCGTAGGAATTTGGTTTCACCACCAAATAGGTCAACCAATAGTCTCTTCCCGCCAGAGTCACCTTCACATATGGGAGAGTGCCCAAAGGCTTAATTCTACTTTGGTTTGCTAGTCTGATAAGCCAATGTGTAGGTTGTATGCTTGTAGACCTAGATCCTTCATTGTCACATCTATCATTATGTTTTACTAATGAGCCTCTATCAATCAATATATTTGTAATAAAACATCCTTCAATCCAAATGCCAATATGTGGAGTGTTCGAATCCAGGAAGGCATTAGCTTCATCCACTTCTTTTATTAGCTTTGCAGCCTTATTGGACTTGGTGGCAGTTGTGGGAGAAATTCTTAGGCCACATCTTCTTGTCAATATTCTTTTAAATTTCTTTTGGCACCTGGGGGATAGCATCAACAACTATCAAAATGTTAGGTTTAGTTTGAAGCTGTCTAGGTCTTTGACCAAGTCATACTCTTTGATAGGATGCGTAGGCTTCTTTAGCCGGCTAGGGAATGGGGCAACACCCACTTTCATATTTCCTCTTTCTTCTAGAAGCAGTAACATCTAAATTTCTTCTATTACTGGAGGTACTTTTGCATTATCTATCTCTCGAACTCTGGTCTTATCTCTTGGATTGTCTCTGTGTCTCTCTATGGCATGACAATGCTCTATAGTACATTGTTCTATGCTATACTGTTTTGTTTCTCTATTGAAAGATTGAACTTCATAGTTTTTGCAAGAGGATTATTTTATTTTCTGACTAGTGGTTCCTTTTTCTTAGCACGTGTGATTGTGGAAACTTCAAATTCCACCAAGTTGGAGGCAGGCTCTTGGGCCTTATTCTAGACTTTCAGTAGTAGCATTGGCCTTCACATGGGCTAGATTGCCAGACAATCTTTTGTAATGTGGCCTTCTTCTTTGCATAAATTGCATAAGGAATTGTAGTCCATGGACTTTGGACAAATTGGTGAGATATGCCCCTTTTCTCTGCATCTATAATACTCCACTTATGATCTCTAGCCATCACCAGATTGTCTTCCTCTATAGCTTTGGGAGGAAAACCTCATTGGATTGAAATTAGGACCAAACTCTCTAGGATTTGGTTTGATATCTTAGGTTGTCATCTTGGATTCCAATAGATTGAATCTTGCTTCTCTGTCTTTCTTCCCTCTGTCATGTATCTCCTTCAAAGAACAGATGTCTTTTGTACGATTCTTCCATAAACAATAGGAACATAAGGCTCTTGGTATGGTTGGCCTTTGGGTACATTCAGTGGCTAAATGTCCTACTTGATAACACTTTTTACACCATGTATTTGATCGCATCACATCTCTTTTAGCTCCTACAATATTGGATATATTGACAAAATCCATCTTCAGTGTCTGTAGCTGTTCTATAATCACATCCATTAGCTCTTTCTTGGTGCTTGCAACTAAATTGGACAATTAGTCCTTCAAATTTTTTTAGGAGCACTCATAGTAGGGTTTTGGAAAGTCTATGTAATCATTGTATAGACTAGATGGATTGGTTAAGAGGGTCCTCTTTTTTTATTTTGATTCAGAGTTCATGTTGAGACTGTTGGTTGTGCTAGTTTCAGTTGGTAGGGTTCCATTGTTGGGGTTGCGTTACCATTGGGAGAATGATTTGAGGCCAATGTTGTTGTGGTTAAACTATCATTTGAGACATTGATGTCTATGTCCATTGTGGATTCAGTGCATTGTACTGCAACATTGTTTGGGTAGGAAATAGTCTATGGGATTGCATTTGGTGGGTCTTCCTGGCATGGGAGGAGGTAAGACTCCTATTTTCAAAGTCATCGATAGCCTTGCTTCCACTTCATCATATAATCTTGCACCTTTCACTGTAGCTTGCAGGTTGACTAGTCTTCTCAGCTCTACAAACTTACAAACTTCTGGTTGTAGACATCTAAGAAAAACTCCCTTTTGGATGCCTTCATCCAAGTTATGATTGGTCCATCTCTTTAGTATGGATTCCATTCTAGAGACATATGCTTCCACCCATTCTCTAGAGGACTCTTAAGTTCATAAACTCCTCTTGCATCTGCTCTTTAAGACCTTCACGCTTGAATTTGGTGAGAAAGGCTACCTTTAGGTCATCCCATGTGCCAAAAGTTTATGCTTCTTATCTCTCATACCACTAAAACATCACGTCTTTAAAAGTAGTAGGGAATATCCCCAACCAATTCTCTAGGGTTTTGGCATTATTGGCTACATACACTAATATGAACTCAACTACATGAAGATCAAGGTCTTCATTGTACTCTCCCTTAAACATTGCCAATGGGACTACTTTTGTTGGCCTATCATCAACATTTCCACGATGGATTTGACTTGGAAGGGAACCTTGGGTTGCCATTAGGACTTCTGTAAAGAGTGCTGCAAGGGCGTCAAAGTAAGCTTCTGTTGTTGCTAGCTTGCTCTTGGCTATGATTTTTGCCTTCTCTCTTCTCATGTACCTTTGGATTCGTTCTAGTACTTGCCTCTTGATCACATCATTCATCAGGGAGTTGGATTCATCCAATTTGTCTATACTTAATAGAAGGAAATCAGAAGAGCTTTAGTCTCTGGAGGACTCTATTGCCAACATTTCTTCTACTTCCTTCTCTTCAACATCTTTGAATTTGCCTTTCATTCCATTGTAGAGTGGAAGATATTCAGTTCTGAAGGTATCAAAATTTATTCTTTTGAGGATCGCTATAGTGCCATTGTTCTAATAATACCAAATTTGGAGGGTTTCAATAGCATTGGTTGTGAAGAATACTCTATCTACTAGCTTCCAATGGGTTGCCAATTGGACAAACAAAAGGTTGTTAGCGCACTAAGAATCCCACATATCTTGCTATTGAGCGTCTATGAAGAGATCCTAGCTCTTTTCCTTCTTATTCTTGTGAACCTCAACAGACCATGACTCCTAAAGCTTCTTCACAATATTTCACTTGATGATGTTTATAAATTATTCAATGAAGGCCTAATGTTCAATTGATACTCATCCTATCTATTTTTCTCTTTAATTTTGTGGGAAACAATTGGCTATTGTGATACAACTTTCTATAGCTTCAGAAGATAGTAAGATCAATCTGTCACATAGAGCCTGCATCAAGATCACCATTAAGGAATGCAATTCTTATAGAAAGTGGCTTTGGCAATGAAGTTATCCAATTCTTCAATAGTAGCAAGAATTCTACACTCTTTAATTTTTTTTCTTCCTCGTCAATAGTGCATTTTCTTCCATTTTCAACTTGTGCAAGTGCTTGTTGATGGAAATTTTCTCGACTAGCATAAAAAACATGGAGCCCCAAGAGAAACACTAAAAAATAGAGAAACTACTATAATAAAATATATATTGTCACACCAAAAAGCATATTCTTCATACTTTAATCAACCCACAAGAAGAAAGAGAATACTAAGAACAACTAATCTTCACACAACATCATATAATGAATCTCCCACAGATTTATCACAAGAAATCTTTAACATATTCTCCATTTCTTCATAGAAACTGTCAAAGAACCAAAAGAATACAAAGGAATGATCAAATTTTAATGGAATTTATCACATACTATTCATATTTCATCATCTTTATAGTCTTTCTCTCAATCTCTTTCATATAAATACAATGTTTTCCATAGGAAATTGACTATCTCTCATACACACTCTCTCTCACATATGATCTCTCTCAATAGTAGATTGGACTAAAAAAGAATAGCCCTTAATAATCCTCTCTTGGTCGTGGATACCCCTCCCAAGAGGTATGCTTGATATGAAGAGTCACCAGAGCCACTATAGTCACCCTTGAGAGTAATTAATTTCATTGTCACTTCAGTTTTAAATTCAAGTCTTCATCAACTACTTCTTTTGCTTCTTTGAGCTATTTCAAGCTTACATTCTTCCTCTTACAAGATTGGAAAATATCCCTAAACTAAACATCCATCCATTAGAACACATACAGAAGAAAATAGAGGCTTACAGATCACATACAAAAGCTCTATAGAACACTACTACAGAAGGTCAATGAAAGGCAAGAAAACCATATAACTCAAACCATCAAAAAAATTCCAACACATTGTCAATAATTCTTCAAAGCACTCATTCACAATCTCAACCTCTCAAACAGAAAGAGAACATACCAAATCAGAGGCAAATAGACCCTATTAAAACCAAACAAACACATCACAGAACCTATCAGAACATTATATCTCAATGAAAAACCATACTCCGCGTGTTGAGAAATGAAAAATGATGTATGCTCTAGGAAGAGATGTCCTGAATCCCATATGCACAGTGAGGAGAGTGGAACAACCCAACTACTATAAAGCATTGTACTTATAAGATGAGTAATGAAGCATAATAGAACTTTTGTCCTTTCAGTTGTTTGAGAGTCTGAGAGTCATTTTCCAACCACAAGACTGTGTTTATGAGTCCAAGTCTCAATCTTGGAACCTAATTCACTTGTGTGACATTTTATCTTCAACTCTATATCTTCATGAGTTCACTCTATCTCTTCAAGCCACCATAGCCATGCTCTAGATCCGTTCTTTTGACGAGGAGGAGAGAGAAATATTGAGTTTTGATCTCTGCATCTGGATAGCCACTGTGCGAACTAAGATGGGTGTCGAAGAGCAAAAAATTTGAAGAATCCATTGCTAATCTCTATTGGGGGGGTTGTTTTCTGCTCGATAATGGAATCAACCAACAAATCATTGCCTTGTGGAGAGGGGGCGGCACATCTTGAATGGTGCCGTTTCAAACGGCTGCCCCCACCCACCCAAAATTTTATTTGTTCCATTTTGATTAAGGGATAATGTCCCCCCCAAAGGGCCCATGCCCAAATTTTAAAATTCTTGGCCCTTTTGGCCTTTTGTAGTGTCCAGCCTCATATCTCTAATGTCTGGCTTTCGAATCGAGTTCTGGTAATTTTCGCCTACCCAACTCGAGGTCCCACACTACTCGCCACTTGTACTAGTTTGGCCAGGCACCTAAAAAAATTATGAAAAATATGCAACTGCCCTTGGAAAACCTCTTTCAAATCCCATCTTCCATTGCTGGTAAAAATTGGCAAATCCATCTCTGCTACTTCCAACAAGGTTCAATTCTTGCCTTGGGGTAAAGTATTTTGGCACATTTTTGTCGCTTTTCAGGATCTAAAATCCATCTCTCAGAAGTTCCCATAAATATTTACTGGAAATCATTACTAGATGCAACTATTTGCATTTTGTTAACCCAAATAAATGTTGTGACTATCCTGATACGAGGTGGGGGCCCAAAATGAAGTAAAGGGGGCAACTAATGACATACAACACAATGTACCTCAACTTTAATCTCTTGGGTCTTGACAACCTCTGAATATGTGCACTTCAAGTTTCACCATGGTGAGCATTGAGCATTGAGTTAATAGCCATGGGATATCTTTAGTTTTCATTTAACCATTTCTTCCCTTAAAAGCCATAGAGAAAGTTTATTTTAGAGACCTTCACCAAAGTTTGGTTGAGAGAGAAAATATGTCTCCATTATTAACTCAATTATTAATGGGTCTTATCCACATAAAAGTGTGTGCCAAAGATCCTACTAATATCATTTTTTTGAAAAAAGATACATACCCCTTACATGTCACTATGATAGCTCTCTTACCTTATGTGGGCAAGTAATGTTTGTCATAGGTGGGAAAAATGATGGTTCTATTTGATTAAATGAAGGACATCAAAGGGTAGTCGCACTTACCACATGTGAATGACCTAAAATGTGTATAGAGAATGTAGAAAATGGGAGACGAAAATCAAATTTTGAGGAAATCCTTGATTTCTCTAGCAACCTAAGAATGCTAACAAAGGTTGCTTGTGATGGCCTAAACACTAGGATTTAGAATATCCAATTTATACAATAGATATTTTATCTATACTATTGTGGCATGCATAGAAATAGACATGAAAAAATTTGTGATGCTTTGTAAGTTGCATTTCAGTCCTTTGATGTTATTAAATCATACTTGGCAAGATCCTTCACATCTACATCATCAAGATCGCTAAGCTATTAGTTATACATGGTTAGTTTCCCTCCGTATGTCTCGCTACCTTCACCAATAGTAACAAAGTCCTTAGATCACAGCTTTAGGAGCATAGTTTTAGGGTCATGCCACTCCCAAGTTATGATAAGACTTTTCCAATGTCTATTAAGTAAAGTTATCTCCTTTTATAGAAATAAGGTGCCGCATGAAACTTACTTGCTACATAGTGCATGTGACATCACCCTTAATTGATTACATGACATCAAAATCAATTAAAGATTTGATGTATTTGTTGCCATTAACACCCTACACATGATTGATTGTGGTCATGGCGGGATCCCTTTGGTTAGTTATTTGATGACTTGGCAAGGAAAAATATAGGAATCTTGGGTTAACTGGACTCTCCTTGATAACTATTAGGAGAATCTATGGGGAACCCTTCTACCATGGTAGGTATCACATCTTACGATCACAATGATGGGATGTTGGACCAAACTTGTATTAGTTTAAGAGTTTCAAATCAAAACTTAATCATGCCAAGTCGATCTTGCTATGGCACCTTGGTCAAGTTGCCTCTCACATAGCCACTGCACACACACACACACACACACACACACACACACACACACACACACACACACACACACACACACACACACACACACACACACACACACACACACACACACACACACACACACACACACACACACACACACACACACACACACACACACACACACACACACACACACACACACACACACACACACACACACACACACACACACACACACACACACACACACACACACACACACACACACACACACACACACACACACACACACACACACACACACACACACTCTCTCTCTCTCTCTCTCTCTCTCTCTCTCTCTCTCTCTCTCTCTCTCTCTCTCTCTCTCTCTCTCTCTCTCATGATCCATCCTCAAGTCTCATTCAATCGCATAAAGCAAGACTAATAGATCAATAATGGGGCATAGTGATCTCACCTTCTTACCTTTGCATTATAGTCAAGAGTTGAAGGCTCAATGGTGACCATGACTCAAGCAATACATCTTTGAATGTGCCATTATTGCATTGCCTCCATGTCGATTTGTGTAAACTCGATAGACGAATGGAGAAGAGCTTGTCCACACTGTCTCTCACACACTCTCCCTCTCCACTTGGTTCCTCACTCTTCTTCACATGCTCTCACTCTCTCCTTCAATCCCTCTCCCTCTATCACTCTCTCCACACAATTAAGGGAATATCAAGAAGCAAGAGTGGATCTCTGAAAGTTACACACATAAGAATGAGCTCCTCTATTCACTACGTAGCTGTTATACATCGAGTTTTGAATTTTAAGGTTCTCTCCAAAAGTTGGGCATCCCACCCCTCTTTTTGGCCTTTGACTAGGTCCTTAATTTTGGCAAGCTATTAGGATTAATTAAATTGTCCTCTTCTAAAAGTAAATAGAGGCACTGTACGTCATACAATTGTTTTGCATATCACCATACTTTCTAAAAAAATAGAGTATGATTTTCACATAATTGAGCCCAACGCTCCTCAAAATATAATCAAATTATAATATTCTTTAAAAATTTACAAGTTCTTAAAAAGCTAAACTTTGATAAGCTCTTTTAAAATTGTTATTATCATTCAACCACAACACGTGTCTTTGCTTCCATGAGAATCACAGACATTGCTTGTGAACCCTTGATCATGAACTCCTTGTACTTGTGAGATGTGTAGCATTAATCCCCTTCTAGATGAGTTCTAGTCCAATGGCACTCCACAACAAGGATAGATGCATCATGTTAGGGATGATAGCATTGGAGTGGTCTTTGGAGGAGGAGTGCTACTGAAAGTTGATGTTGAGGTCAAGTTTATTGTCATTAATTTGCAAATGATAATGATGCTCTAGAGGCTAATTGGCTGTTGTAGAAGAGAAGTGAGAGGTGTGGAAGGTATATGGCCATCAATGTCATTAGATTCTTAATGGTATGCACTTGCAATCAATGTGCGCTCCTTGGGGTGCATCAACTTTATTGTGCAGTGATAGTTGTGCTTGTGCAACTACGACTAGGAGATGGGTTGAACTCAAAGTAAGCTTGGAGTAATGTCCCATACTAAAGGACCTAGTAGTTATTGAGAGGGGGTGTGGCAATGCTCAGGTGACAAGTTTGTTAGGCATACGTAGGATTCCTATCATTGATGTTCCTTGAGATTGTGAAGTGGGACATTGGACTAGGGGATTAGGATTGAAGCTGATGGATTGAGGCTAGTAGACACATCTACCTTCTTAAAGATCCCCTAGGTCTATGCTATATTAAAGCTTTTGATATCTTTTGTTTTGTTTTCTTTTATATTATTTTTACAATAGTTATTTCTCCTTGTCTTGGGTTATCAGGAGTGGCTTTAGTGATCACTTGATATAGGCTCTAGTCATTAGGCAGCTCTTCAAGGATAGTCTTGCCACCAATGGTATTGTGGATATATGAATAACTGGCTATAACTTTTGAATTGATTAGCATTTGTATCCTCAAGAAAATTCAATCAGTAAGTTGGCAACATGGTAGCTTGAAGGATGAGTCATGCCATGCCATACGAGTCAATACCTGCATTTATGTTAAAGAGCAATGCATGCCTGCTTGGATTTGGTTAAGTTGAGGAGAAGCTATAGGTAGTTGGAGGTCCATCTTGGTTAGGATTCATATCCTAGTAGTTTCTTAGGTATTTTAAAGACTTATCATCCCAATATCTTGCTTGCTCTCATTGCCATGATCTAGGGTTGACTCTTGTGGTCAAGCTAGCTCTTTCGTAGTGTTCTTCCCACTTCAATCATCTTCTATATCACATCAAGGGAAAGTAGGGTCCTCAGTTTCCATGGAAGATAGAATGTGAATTGCATAGGCATGTTCTGGGACTCCCATTTCTCCAATGCTTGGATCTCATTTTCCCATGTAACGAGGTTAGTTTCTTTGTTCTTTGGAAATGGCAAGTTAAGCACATGCTATGGTGAGGCTGCAAACTTTCTCTTGATCTTTTCCATTCTTTCCCTTCTTCATTGCTTGGAATCCATCATTGCTCTTGAGGGAACAGGTTCATCTTGTGCACATGTAGTGGTGTAAGCTGATGTAGTGTGTTACTAAATTAATTGCTTTATTACGCATTTTCTATTTAGTAAATTTATGTCAATAAATTAATGACTCACTTTTCTTTAAGTGTTGACGATGACTTAGCGTGGTCATGAGACCATTTAGAGACTAGTATTCCTAGTGCATCACTTAATGGGGTGATTAGAGCACTATGATGGGAATATCTGGTACAGGAAGTACAAGGTATGAAGGGGGAAGGAAGTGTCTACCAAGTGTAAGAGTATACAGAAGAACCAAGGAGTTACACATAAATGAAGATGGATTGAGTTCTAAGAAAAGGAAGTGCATTAGCATTGTGTATATGTATTTATATGTGCATCCGGGGATGCCTGGGAATGTTTACTTGTGTTTAATGAGCATTGCATTCATTTGGGGTCATCCTCTCCCTTACAAGTCAATATTTAAGATCTTTTCTCTCTTAATGAATTAAGGAGAAAAGTAATTCTTTCACTAAGAAAGACGAGAGAGGTAATTCTCCACTAAGAAAGACTAGAGACGTGATCCTCTCGAAGTGAGGAAATAAGCGATTTTCTCTTTCTAAGATCTAAGATAGCACAAGATTTTGTGTGGAAGTCAATCTTAAGGTTGAGACCCAAAGTAATCTAATGAACTCTTCTTATCTATGGCTCAAGGTGGTTGCATGGACCATAAGTTAAGAATAGAGTTTAAAAAGTTACTTTTCTTAAAATAGACACGATGAATCCATTTTTAAAATATCTCGTGATAGAAAGCTGATCTCTAAAAATGGCCTATGTGGGTTATCAAAAATGGAAAGATCTACAACTTTTATATTGAACATTTTTCCATTCGAGCAACACACAGAGAGAGATTCCAAAATTGGTGTTGCAGAGTAGGTCCTGGAACAGCCACATCTTGCATGAAGATCAAACTTTCCAATCTTGGCACTCAAGTATCTCTCTAATAAGAGAAGCTCTTGGAGCCTATAAAAGGAAGGCTCTCCTTGGATGTGGAGGAGGTGAAGAAAGCATCACTTTGCATGCTTGCAAGAGGAGGAGAGAAGGCGGTTTGAGTCTCACAAAGTGCTGCAAAAGCTCAATTGAAATCAAGTTCCAAGAGGAGATCCCTACACATATTGTGTAGGAGAGAAGGTGCAAGTGCTGCAGAAGCTCTGCTGAAATCAAGCTCCAAGAGGAGATCCCTACACATATTGTGTAGGAGAGAAGGAGACACTCAAGAAGGATCAGAAGGTGCCAACTTCCAAGTTGTGCAAGTGTTAGCCGGTTGTACACCGTGCAAGGAACTGTGATCTTGTTCTCAAGATCTAAAAATTAAGACTTGGTTTATGTGTAACCGAGGACCTTGCTCCTTATCAATAATATAACTCCACAAGGGGGGGATTGGCCCATCTTCCAGCCCCTAGTGTGTTGTGAATCTCTCTATCTCTCTCTCTTTCTCTCTACATCTTTCTTTTCTCTCATCTGTTCTCTCTCTACGCCAGCATAATACTCACCATATATCTTTTAAGTATATAAGAAGGTTGAGCGTGTATCTTGGATCTTATAACAGTGGTATTAGAGTAGGTCTCTTTGCTTTTCTCAAAGTAAAGGAGATCCTTGCAAGAAGAAGGTAAAGATGGCAATTGATAAAGTGCCTACAAGTGAGCAATTACAGGCTGAATTGACAGAGTATGATAGCTTGTTGGAGATTCTGGAAGTACGTCAATTGATTGAAAGCTTAAGGGCAAGGGAAGAAGCTAGTTATGAAGGATTGGATCCTCCAAAAGATAGTGATACTGGAGGAAACACCATTGCACCAATTGATGGTGAAGGTGTAAAGCATCCAATTGCTAAGAAGCTTCCTAGAAGGAAGAAGGAATTTCAGGCCAAGAAGAGTAAAAAGACCTCACCTCGAGTGAGGCAGATAAGGAGGAAGTCATCTTCCTCAATAACCAGCTTCTCCCCTGATTACTCAAGTTCCTCCTCCCCCTCATCATCTTCTACTTACTACTCTCTTGGTTCTAAGTCTCATGCAATTTGCAAACGGACAAAGAGGGACCATAAGAGGAGAAAGCTTAAGAAGACTAAGACTTTCAAGTCTGGGGATAAGGACATAAAGTTTTACTCTTACTCTAGTAAGAGAGATCCTACTAAGGCGTTAGCCTTTGTCATGCAATTTGAAGTTGCTTTTTCTAATGGTAATTTCTCAAAAAAGTCCAAGCTCAGGCATGTAGCCATGCACGTGAAAGACACCACTAGCAATTAGTGGTTGACTCTCATTTTGGAGGGAAGAAAACCTACGACTTGGAAAAAGTTCAAGAAGAAGTTTTATGCTCAGTTCTTGCCTCTTGATTTTGAGAATGATGTCAAGAAGGAGTGGGATAGGCTAGGCTAGAAAGAGCATGAGAAGGTCACTAGTTATGTGGAGACAAGTTTTGGTCTACTCTTCTCAAGGTTACTCCTTTCATGGAGATCAGTGATGAAGAGAAGAAAAGGAAGTTTGAAGCTGGTCTACTCCCTCATTTACACAGAACCATGAAAGTGTATCCACATGAAACCTTATCTCTCATAATGGAGTCTGCCATCATAGCTGAAAGTTTGCATACACCTGGTACATCTCGAAAGTTGGAGATGAGTCTTATAGAGCTAGACAAGAGTAGCTCTATGATCAACCAAGAGACAGGTTTAATTGAAGAAGACCTACCTCTACCCATGACCAATATTCAAAGCCAGAGGGTAACAAGAAGAAGCGCAAGTATCTCTCACCCTCTGAGATACAAAAGTACAAAGAGGAAGGAAGGTGCTTTCTTTGTGGTGAGTTAGGGCATATGGAGCCTAATTGTCCTCACAGAAGGAAGGAAGCAAATGTGATTAAAGATCCTCCTTTGCCATCCTCAAATTATATTCTGGATGTGCAAGGTAACACTCATTCAAATGAGAAGAAGAGACAACTCTTAAAGGGTTGGGGGATACTCAACAATCAATGAGTTTTGATACTCTTTAATCGAGGGTCCATAGATAGTTTTGTGTTAGCAGATACTGTTGAAAGGCTACAAATTCCGCCGGATCGATTGGGAACACCAATTGGATTAGGTTCATCATTTGAAGGACTTACAACCAATTCTACTTCTATCCAAGGGAAGTTGAATCTTAGTATTGGGGATTACCGTGACCAAGAATCTTTTCTACCTGCACCCATTGGTAACTGTGATGTTATCTTAGGTATGCCTTGGCATTACAAGATTAGACCTCTTCCTGATTTTGTTAAGAAGACCCTTGCATTTCAATTCAAGGGTCGGAACATAGTATGCATTGCTGATGCTAGAGATTGGCCTGTGCCAATGGTTAGCCATGTTAGCATTTCTAAAGAAATGAAGAAAGTTATTTCTGCGTACATGATTTTTGTGAGAGAGTCAAAAGAAGCTAATGATTCAAGGGAACTTGATACCTCTAACGAACACACAATATCAACTAATGCTACTAAGTCTCAAACTTTAAAAGAACTCCTATTTTTAATTGATCAAAACATACATGATTTTGTTAAACAATATAAGATTGTTTTGGTGATTCACTCCCAGGAGAGTTACCTCCTAAGTGCCCGAAAGATCACACAATTGATCTTATCCCAGGTAGTTTACCACCTAACCAACCACCTTACCGAGTAAGTGCAAGTGAACAAGAGAAAATAAATAAACAAACTATTGGAAAAGGGTTAGTTCAACCTAGCTCTTCTCCATACTACTCTCCAATCTTACTTGTTTAAAAGAAAGACGGTTCTTTCTGTATGTGCATAGACTACAGATCTTTGAACAAGATCACAATCAAGAATCATTTTCCTATCCCAAGGATAGATGATATCTTGGATAAGTTGCAAGGGGCTATTATCTTTAGTTGCATTGATCTCAAGAGCAGCTATCACTAGATATGGATAGCACTTGAAGATGTTCATAAGACAGTTTTTTGTACAATGTTTGGACTATACGAGTTCTTAGTCATGCCATTTGGTTTGACTAATGCACCCGCCACATTCAATCGAATGATGGAGAGAATTTTTAAACCTCACTCAAAGTTCACATGTGTCTTCTTTGATGACATTCTAATATTCTTACGATCTGAAGAAGAGCATAGAAAACATCTATCTAGTGTTTTTCAAGAGCTTCGCAAGCATAGACTATAGGTCAATGCTAAGAAGAGTGAATTTTTCCTTTTGGAAATTCATTACTTGGGCCATATTGTTTCTAAAAATCTAGTGAGAATGGATCCTGAGAAGATTAGAGCCATTGTTGAATGGCCTACACCTACTTCTGTACATGAAGTTAGAAGTTTCTTGGGCCTATGTTCATACTACAGGAGGTTTATACGAGGTTTTGCGTATGTTGCATCTCCTCTACATGACCTTACTAAGAAGCGAATGCCTTTTCACTGGGGATCAAGGAAACTACAAGCCTTTGAAAGAAATAAGTTTCTTGTGACTCAAGAACCAGTTCTCATAGTTCTGGATCTTCAAAAACTTTTTGAAGTTCACAGAGATGCTTCTGGGGATTGCATTGGAGCTGTGCTTAATGAAGAGCATCATGCAGTAGCATTTGAGAGCCGACACCTCAAGGAGCATTAACTACATGCTCCAGTATATGAGAAAGAGCTTACGATGGTGGTACATGCTCTTCAAGTATGGAAACACTATTTACTTGGTGCATATTTTGTTATTAAAACAGATCACCAAAGTCTAAGATACTTCCTTTCTCAAAAAAAGCTCTCAAAGAAATAGATGCATTGGAAAAATTTCTTGTCTATGTTTCACTTTCAAATCCTTTACACATCTGGAACTAAGAATGTGGTAGCAAATGCTATATCATGATGACCTCGAGTGAATGCAATCACAAATGTTTTACCATAATGAGTTCATGGATTTACCCAAAATGTATACAACTAATTCCGACTTCTCAACAATATGGGATCAGCTTAACTCAAGTCATTAACTCAAGTCAGTCAATTACACCTTACTCGATTCGAGATGGTTATTTGTATCATCATCAAGCAATTTGTGTAGCATTACCATTGCAACACAAGGTAATGGATGAAGCACATGCATCCCCATATGCTAGACATAGGGGTATTCTACCCACTAAAGCATTGTAAATATATTTATTTTGGTCCACTCTTAGAGCTGACATTGAAAGATATGTCCGCAAGTGTAAGATATACCAAAAAGTAAAGTATGACAAGCATAAACCACCTGGTCTATTGAAGCCATTATCTATTCCCAATGAGCCCTGGGAAAGTATAGCCATGGACTTTATCATGGATCTTCCTCGCACACAAGTAGGCAATGATGCAATCTGGACTATCATTGATAGATTTAGTAAGCAAGCACACTTTATACATGTGTGAAAGACAATCAAAGCCAATCATATGGCTAAGCTATTCATTGCTCATATTTTCAAGCATCATGGCATGCCTAAGTCCATTATAAGTGATCGAGATCCCTGCATGACCAACCTCTTTTGGCAAGCTCTCTTTGAGAACCTCGTGACTCGATTAAAGTTTTCATTCTCTTATCGTCCTCAAATGGATGGGCAGAGTGAAAGTGCTAATTCTACTGTTCTCGACCTTTTGAAATCCTATGTCTCTAATAATAAAAGAGAATGGGAAAAGTATTTGCCTTTAGTAGAGTTTGCATACAATAACAACACGGTGCACTCTAGTACTGGTAAGGCACCCTTTGAGATCATCTATGGTAAGCCTCATTTACAACCCATTCTTCTTATGAAGGATACGATCTTTGCAGCAGATGAGTTTGTTAGAGACATTGAAACAGCTTTCACTCAAGTAAAAGCTGCTATCCAAAGGACACAAGAGAAGCATAAACGCAAAGCTGATAAGCATTGTCATAAGTTAGATCTCAAGTTGGGATAGTATGTTCTTCGTAAGTTTGAGAAGGCTTGCTTGAAGAAGCAGAAAGGTCAAACAGGTAAAGTGGTTAAGCTTTCTATTCTCTATTATGGCCCTTTCAAGATCACAGATAAGATAAACGATGTGACTTTTTGTTTGGATCTACCAAGTCATTGGAACATTCATAATGCTTTCCATATAAGTTTGCTACATCCCTATATTGGAGAACTTCCAATGGAACCAATCAAGGAAGATTTACTTGACATAGAAGAAATAGAAGAGTTCCTTGTGCCTAAAAAAATTTTACACCATCAGGACAATACTCTAAGGTTAGGTAAGGTATTACGGAAGTATCTGGTTAAGTTTAAGAATTATCCCCCATTGGACGCTCAATTCATGACTAAGAGAGAACTACAAGACTTTCCAGATCTTCTTAAGGACTATGTATCCCCTCTAGAGTTGAGGTCAACTATTTAGAAGCTAGAGGGATGTTACTAAATTGATTACTTTATTATGCATTCTCTATTTAGTAAATTTATGTCAATAAATTAATGACTCACTTTTCTTTAAGTGTTGATCATGATCTAGCATGGCCATGAGACCATTAAGAGACTAGTATTCCTAGTGCATCACTTAATGGGGTCATCAGAGTATTGTGACGGAGATATCTGGTATAGGTAGTACAAGATATGAAGGAGGAAGGAAGTGCATGCCAAGTGTAAGAGTGTACATAAGAACCAAGGAGTCACATATAAATGAAGATGGATTGAGTTCTAAGAAAAGAAAGTGCATTTGCATTGTGTATATGTATTTGTGTGTGCATCCGGGGACGCCTGGGAATGTTTACTTGTGTGTAATGAGCATTGCATTCATTTGGGGTCATCATCTCCCTTACAAGTCAAGGTTTAAGATCTTTTCTCCCTTAATGAATTAAGGAGAGAAGTGATTATTTCACTAAGAAAGACGAGAGAGGTAATTCTCCACTAAGAAAGACTAGAGACGTGATCTTCTCGAAGTGAGGAGAGAAGTGATTTTGTCTTTCTAAGGTCTAAGATGACACAAGCTTTTGTGTGGAAGTCAATCTTAAGGTTGAGACCCAAAGCAATCTAATGAACTCTCCTTATCTGTGGCTCAAGGTGGTTGCATGGACCATAAGTTAAGAATAGAGTTTAAAAAGTTGCTTTTCTTGAAATAGACATGGTGAATCCATTTTTAAAATTTCTCGTGATAGAAAGCTGATCTCTAAGAACGGCCCATGTAGGTTATCAAAAACGACAAGATCTACAACTTTTTTGTTGGACATTTTTCCATCCGAGCAACGCACAGAGAGATATTCCAAAATTGGTGCTACAGAGTAGTCCTAGAACAACCACATCTTGCATGAAGATCAACCTTTCCAATCTTGGTACTCAAGTATCTCTCCAATAAGAGAAGCTCTTGGAGCCTATAAAAGGGAGGCTCTCCTTGGGTGTGGAGGAGGTGAAGAAAGCATCACTTTGCATGCTTGCAAGAGGAGGAGAGAAGGCGGTTCGAGTCTCACAAAGTGCTTTGGAAGCTCTACTGAAATCAAGTTCCAAGAGGAGATCCCTACATGAGAGCTAGATTTTAGGACCCAATTTGGACCCATTCTTGAAGCATTGGAGCCCATTTTTGGAGTCGAAAAGTGCCTAAGAGGCGTTAAATAGCCAATTTTCATGAAAAATCAAATTGTGGAAAATGGTAGAGCTGGAGTTTTCCTAGATGCATTTCGTCATCAAGAATCCAATGCAAGTCTTGGTTTGTCGATCGAATGTCATTTGACCTCCCATTTAATCCTCGCAAGGTTTGGTGTTATAAAGTAGCTATTGGATTTGGGAGTTGTAAAGTGTTTGACGAGGTCTAAATTTGTAAATTTCAATGTCATGAAACTATTCGTCCAGTCGGATCGCGAATCGGAGTCAGTTTGCATCCCCAAGTAGGCCGAAAACCCTTCCGCAATAGTGTGAAAGTGTTTTTTTTAAGTGGACATTTTATAAATGAAATGAAATAAAACTCTAAATGAAGAAAACATGCAAAAACATGTCGAGATGCAGGGAGGGGGAGTTTTTTTATTGATGCCCCATTTTTTAGGGATTTTTGGTGCCTCTTGGATGCTCAATCATGTAGAGAGAGAGAGAGGGAGATCCCTGATCTATGCAAATAGTGTAAGATTTTGATAGTAACCATGTGTAATATGATGAAGGGAATGCAATTCTTATTTTTAGTATTTCTCTCTCCTCCTTCCTCTCTCCTCTTGTGGGATGTTCAGATGCATCAATGAAAGAGAGAAGGGCGTGGGGGGGGGAGGGGTGATGATGATTTTGAAGCAAACGATGCTGATGGAGCGGTAGAGGACATAGATCACGGCTGGAGAGTGCATTAACGGCAAGAGGGAAGCGTCATCAGCCTCTCAATCTCGGGATATGCGTCTTGAACATGTGGGTTTCTATGAGTAAGTGTTATTTTTCTTTGTTTGATGAAAGATAATTGAAGGAAATGATTGATCGTGATTGATCTTGGTTGCATATGCTGAATTATCTCTAAAAAAAAAAAACCAAAAATTTTGATGACATAATAAATTTTTCCTCAAAACACGTAAAACCCGCAAAGTGCAATTTTTGAAGAAATCATGGAAATTGGGGGTTTAATTGAGTGTTTTGAGTTCCCATGGAATAAAAATGAATATAAAAATGGGATTGAGTGCTTTTAATCAGTGAGAGCTCACAATTTTGATTTTTCATAATTTTTGAAAAATTAAATAAAATTAAATAGAGAAAATGGGGAAAATTAGGTTTTTCGCAATAAATAAATAAGGAAAATGTGATCCATGTTTGTGGATGTGTAACAAGGTTGAGGCATGAGGATTAAGCCTTAGATCATCCTTGTTTGTATGTTTTAGTGTGTTTTTTATCGCTTTCGATATGAAAAAAGACAAAAATGAACCCTACACCTATGCAATGTTGCAAAACCTAAACGGTAGGGGAGAGAGAGAATTTGTGAGTGTGTTTAGTTGCTCGAAATATATGAAATTTTGATTCATTTGGTTTATGCATAGAATATAGACCGATAATCATTTAAGTTTAAGGAGACTAGCAGCACGAGGAAACTCGGTGCTAGCCTCTAGCAATTCCGCAATAACGTGCAGACTGAAAATCATTAAAGGATTGTTTTGCACACCATGTGGCTGATTTCTAATCATAGAATGTTTTTGCACAATGGTCATACATTTCTGCATTTTACATGCCACATGGTATAAAACCTAGATGCATATAGCACTTGATTGCCTAATAAATGACCAATGTGGAGTGTATAAGGATACCCTTGCTGTAGGCTAGACGATTGTTTCTTGGGGAAAGTGTTTGGTGAGGAAATATTGAATTCTCCTGGATCATTCATAATCAAAGAGTAGAGACTGTTCGTATGTCCTTTATATTAGAGCAATGCATCGAGGGGCCAATCCTCTCGGTGTAGGAGAGTTGTAAATGGGGCCATGGCATTTAGGCGGAGGGGTGTCTCCTCTATGTTTCTGCTACGTGGTGATTTATACCAAAATGTGTGGGATCTCCCTCTAAGAAGTAGGGGAGGGCAAAAATTGGACTGTGTCCTATTACAAACACAAGATCGATATTAGAGTTTAGTATAGTGTATCCCTTAGACGCTCCTGGCCATGAGGCCGTGTGGGGTGTCTTGTGTGTCTTAGCGGTCCAGCTAGTGCTAGATAGCCAATGTTAGGCCCATTTTAGGTCTTGACAGGTGAGCCGCCTATAAGTGGCGGTTTTCGAATCTTGGTCTTATAAGGAACGTGTTAGCTTTATTCTATAATTGATAGTTGCCTTGAAGGATTGGATGCTAAAATAGGCTGATTAAAGTTTCAGCCATGAGCATGATGATTAAACCAAGGAACCCCCGTAACCCTAAAGATACTTTGGATATATTAAATGGTCAAATGGGATCTTTGGCTAGAAATGTGGCCGATTATTTTACCCTTTGCCTTGAAAGCGATACCATTCTAGAGTTTGGGTCACTATGGGGAAATACCCATGGAGTAATCATGAGGAATAGTCCATGGGAGTTAGAGGAAGGATTAGAAAGTAAAAATGAGGCTAGGAAGGCACATGCATCTATGATTCTCAGTGGTGATAAGATTTTAGAGGGAAAGACCGTGATGCCACTAGTCAAAGTAATATATGCCTATGAGCACGAGATACCTCCGATGCTAGGGCCTAATGCAATTTGGTAGTACCAAAGCGCAATTTCGCAAATCCATAAAGCATCGGATGATATCTATATATGTGGGAAACCCTTGTTAGAGAGGAAGGTTCTATTGGGACCACCTCCGATTCTAGGGAAACAGTAGCAAATGAGGATGGATTATTAAAATACCATCAGTAGGCGATGGATTAGACTCCCTATTGCGTAGCATAGGAATCCCTAGACCACTCTCTGAGTTGGCAAAAAGGGATGGCAATGATGATATTAACCTTCCTGCACCAATAAAGGTGGAAATGGAAGAGGTTAGGGACCCTAAGATGTTGGAGCCATGTCATGTTGAATATGAAGATCTTAATGACCCAGTACTGATCCCGAAGGAGAGGACTAAATGCCCTCCTTCTTATAGGGATCTCCCAATGTTTCATGGGCTAGTAAAGGAGGATCCAATGTTGCACTTAAAAGAATATGGCCTAACTTGTCTTGCAAGTGGGTTCACTGATATTCATCGGATGTTTGTATTTTCTAGCACCCTGAAGGGAGAAGCTAGGAAATGGTACTGGAGCCTCCTAAGAGGGTTGATTAAATCCTTCGATGAGATATGTGATAAATTTTTAGATAAATACAAAAAGAAAGTGTCCATGATCGAGGTTTTAGGGCAGCTTCTACATATTAGATAGGAGTTTTACCCTTCTACTAAATAATACACTAGAGCCTTTGATGATATTCTCAGGCTTTGGCCAAGAAGGGCCACTATGTTGCCAGAGCATGTGCTATATGTGAGCTCTTTATGAGTGGTCTAGTGCTTGATACACAAATCCAAGTGAGGATGCGAGATCCTAAGTCATTAAGGGAGGCTAAGATGCATGCAATAGACTATGAGAAGTATATTCAAAGATGTTGGGAAAAATTTTGGAGTTTCCCCCGCTTGTTGCAAGTGCATCCAAATCTCTAGCCTTTTATACAAGGAGAAAATTCATTTGCTAATACCAAGACACCATGTGCAGGCGACCTTGGTAGCCAAAATCTCCAAGCAAGAAATGACAATCCTATGAGCAATGCTAAGATACCTCTTGGCGACAAAAAGATTCTAAGCCAAGAAAGTCCTATTAGGGCTTACAACACTTCCGTGAGAGGTAGTTGCAACGATGGAATTAATAGAACCATTAGGTTTACAAGCTTAGATGAACGTTCTATTAGTGGTTCTAGTTGTGCTCCTCGTAAGGCTCTTGAAAGACCTTTCAAATTTATGGATGAATCATGCTTTTGAGTAGATGCTATTCTTTTTAGTAAAAGTATGGTTCCTATGGCTAAGCAGTTTGCAGAGTGGACAAAGGCAAGTAAAGACATCTCATAAGAAGCAGATACAGAATCCTAAAGGTCCATCTATGCTTGATAGAAGTCATAAGGATGTGAAGTCAGCTGGCCATAGCAATAAGTCCGCTTTGAGTCCATTAGACCAACGTGGAAAATCTAGAATGTATAAGCATATAACAAGAAATGTAAGATGGGTTTGAAGGCCCGAAAGCATGTCCACATGGAATTCAAACCTATTTGACAATAGGGACCGGCCCTGAGATGCATCTATGTGATGGGTCTAGGCTTGAAGCTTTGTCTAGTTTGGATCGTATCATTGACATATGTAATGGTCCAATTAGAGAAGAGTTGAATGATCATAAATCCATTATTCTCCCTATAGGAGGAGTTACTAGAAAGTTGGGACAAGCAATCTGTTTGAATGATGACCAAGAAGATGAGATATATCAACCTAATGATGCCATTCATTTAGCTCATAGTACCCAAGAAGAGATGGCCCTTATGACTGAGATATCAATAGAAAGGCTTGGGCTAGTGGATCTACAAAAGTCCAAGATCAATCTGTCAACTGACTTGCATGAGTAGCATGAGGCTAGTCCTCATCTTTTATGCCATCCATAGTATTCTGGTTAGTATGATGTAATGTATACGCCAAGAAGACCATCTATTGGGTGGAGCCAAATGGGCTATTTCCTTCAAGCCAAGAGGGCTAGTCAATGTGCACTGAAATGTTCTATGTTAGGCCAAGAGGGCCATTTGTTTGTTTAGTGCGGATGCATTTTATGGTTTTGTTAGTGCTGTGATAGATAGATTACGTGGTTTTTGGGGGAGCCTTTGCTGCACTGGAGCTTCTCGTGGCCCAATCCACAAGTGATATCTTTCCTTTACGAGTACCTTATTTTTATGATGCATGTGTCTGTGTACTTGTGAGGGATTTCTTTTCTTGTTGGGGACTGGTAATCAAGGCATGAAGTCCCAGGTTTAGGTTAGGTATGTTTGTGGGAGGTCTAAGTAGTCGGTGCCTTCTATTACAGGCATTGTTTGGCATTGAAAGACCTGTTTTATAATATAGTTCTAGTGACCCTGTTCTGCTGACCTACTAGGCGGCCATTCTAGGAGTTTTTGTTAGTTGTGAGGCAAGTAGAAAAGCCTACCGAAAAAAAATATATGCAAAGAAGAAAAATCATGCATATCTGAAAGAATAAAAATATACGGAGGTTTGTAAACAGGGATTCTAACCCCTATAAAAAATAGAAAAGGAAAGAAAGTAAAGTGGTATGAGCTGTTGATCATCGCCTTGCCAAGGCTTGGTAGGTTCCTGGGGATGAGTCAGATGACTCGATGCCTTGTCTTCCTAGGGGTGGCATCCAGTAGAAGAGAAATAAAGAAGGTTGGAGCAAAAATAAAAGTGAGTGGAAGATGAATAGGAAAAAATGATTGTCACCTCGGGAGGGCTTGGTAGGTTCTTGGATACCGAGACAGGACCTGAGACCGATGCCCTATTCTCCTAGGGTCACTATGCTCAGCTCCCTCCTTTTTACACACCTGGGTATGGAAGAATTAAAGCTAAAGGAAAATGTATAAAATAAAAATATTTATTGCTTAGGCTATAGGAGTTCTCACCTAGGAGGAGCTCCTGGTTGAGTTGTCCTCAGTTAGGTAGGTAGTTCAAACCACCACTTAGGATGACCTCTCTGATAGTTTTTTTAGCTTGGCCATGTTGGAGTAGTCGGTTAGTGACTAGCTTTGGGCTTTCTATCAGATTATGCTAGGTCTACTCCTCATAGATTTCATGCCTTGGTTTTGTCATGGGTAGGGTAAGAGCTTGTATGGGTTTTATTGTGTATCTATTTTGTATCAGCTTGATGCTCTTTGTGGTTGTGTTTATGTGTAGGTTTGTTCGTGACATTCGACGAGTTGAGCTGCCCTATCTCATGATCGTCAATGAGAGCTAGATTTTAGGACCTGATTTAGACCCGTTCTTGAAGTGTTGAAGCCCATTTTTGGAGCCAAAAAGTGCCCAATAGGCATTAAAGAGCCAATTTTCATGAAAATCAAACGGTGGCGAATGGCTGAGCTGGAGTTTTCCTAGATGAATTTCGACATCAGGAATCCAACGCAAGTCTCGATTTGTCGATCGGATGTCATTTGACCCCCCCCATTCAATCCCTGCAAGGCTTGGCATTATAAAGCAATTACTAGATCCGGGAGTCATAAAGTGCATGACATGGCCTAAGTTTATAGATTTTGACGTCAATAAGCCAACCTTTCAGTCACATCACGAATCGGAGTCCGTTTGCACCCCAAAATAGACCGAAAACCCTTCCGCGGTAGTGTGAAAGTGTTTTTTTTAAAGTGGACATTTTATAAGTGAAATGAAATGAAACTCTAAATGAAGTAAACATGCAAAAACATATCGAGATGTAGGGAGGGGGTGTTTTTAGATTCACGTCCCATTTTTTGGGGATTTTTTGTGCCTCTTGGATGCTCAATCATGTAGAGAGAGAGAGGGAGATCCCTAATCTATGCAGAGAGTGCAAGATTTTGATGGTAACCATGTATAATATGATGAAGGGAATGAAATTCTTATTTTTAGTCTTTCTCTCTCCTCCTTCCTCTCTCCTCTTGTAGGCTGTTCATATACATTAATGAAAGAGAGAAGGGGGTAGGGGGTGATGACGATTTTGAAGCAAATGATGCTGATGGAGCGGTAGAGGACATAGATCGGGATTGGAGAGCGCATCAACGGCAAGAGGGAAGTGTCAGTAGCCTCTCAATCTCAGGATACACACCTTGAACACGTGGCTTTTTATGAGTAAGTGTTATTTTTCTTTGTTTGATGAAAGATAACTGAAGGAAATGATTGATGATGATTGATCTTGGTTGGATATACTGAATTATCTCTGAAATGAAAGAAAAAAACCAAAAATTTTGATGACATAATAATTTTTCCTCAAAACACGTAAAATTTGCAAAGTACAATTTTTGAAGAAATCATGGAAATTGGGGGTTTTAGTGAGTGTTTTGAGTTTCCATGGAATAAAAATGAGTATAAAAATGGAGATGAGTGCTTATGATCTATGAGAGCTCACAATTCTGGTTTTTTGTCATTTTTGAATAAATAAATAGAGAAAAATGGAGAAATTTAAGTTTTTCATGATAAATAAAGTATAAAAAACATGATCCATGTTTGTGGATGTGTGACAAGGTTGAGGCATGAGGATTAAGCCTCAACTCATCCTTGTTTGTATGTCTTAGTGCATTTTTTATCACTTTCCATATGAAAAATGACACAAAAATGAACCCTACACCTATGCAACCTTGCAAAACCTAAACGGTTTAGGGGGAAGAGGGATTGTAAAAGTGAGAGATTGTTGGAAATACATCAAATTTTGATTCATTTGATTTATGCATAGCATTGATAATAATTTAAGTTTAAGGAGACTAGTAGCACGAGGAAACTCAGTGCTAGTCTCTAGCAACGCCGCAATAACATGCAGGAGGCTGAAAATCATTAAAGGATTGTTTTGCACACCACATGGCTAATTTCTAATCATAGAATGCTTTCACACAATGGTCATATACTTCTACATTTTGCATGCCACATGGTATAAAACCTAGATGCATAACACTTGATTGCCTAATAAATGACCAACGTGGAGTGTGTGAGGATTCCTAGGCTGTAGGATAGATGAGCAGTTCCTTGCGGTAAGTTTAGTGAGGAAATATCAACTCCTGAATCGTTCAATATACAAAAGAGTGGAGCTTGTACGTTTTTTCTTTATGTTGGAGTAGTGCATCAAGGGGCCAATCCCCAAGATGTAGGAGAGTTGCAATGGGGCCACGACACTCGGCCAAGAGGTTGCCTCCTATGTATGTGATATGTGGTATATTATACCAATATGTATGGGATCTCCCTCTGAGGAGTAGGGGAGGGAAAACATTGAACTGTGTCCTATTACAAATGCAAGATTGATATTAGAGTTCAGTATAGTGTGTCCCTTAGATGCTCCTGGCCGCGAGGCCGTGTGGGGTGTCTTGTGTATCTTAGAGGTCTATCTAGTGCTAAGATAGCTAGTGTCGGGCCCGTTTTAGATCTGGACACTACACATATTGTGTAGGAGAGAAGGCGTAAGTGTTGCGGAAGCTCTGCTAAAATCAAGCTCCAAGAGGAGAGAGAAGGAGAGACTCGAGAAGGATCAAAAGGTGCCAACTTCCAAGTTGTGCAAGTGTTAGCCGATTGTATACCGTACAAGGAACTGTGTTCTTGTTCCCAAGATCTACAAGTTAAAAATTGGTTTATGTGTAACAAAGGAGCTTGCTCCTTGTCAATAATATAACTCCACAAGGGGGGGGACTGGCCCATCTTCCAATCCCTAGTGTGTTGTCAATCTCTCTATCTCTTTCTCTTTCTCTCTACATCTTTCTTTTCTCTCATATGTTCTCTCTCTGCACCAGCATAATATTCACCATATATCTTTTAAGTATATAAGAAGGTTGAGCGTGTATCTCAGATCTTATAACATAGTGCTAGATCCAAAATACCTACTCGATCCCATTCTTCAATATCAAAGGATGGTGGTGCTATTGGTAGTTCTTCTAGAGTGAGAATTCCTATTTCCTTTAGGTCTTTGGTTGAGAATCTGGGTTCTAAGTCTTCACAAAATATCAAATGTGAATTGAATAGGTGTGTTCTAGGACTCCCATTGCTCTAGTACTTGTATCTCACTTTCCTAGCTAGTGAAATTGGGTTCTTTGTCCTTTGGCAATGGTAAGTTAAATCACATGCTAGGGTAAAGCTACAAACTTCCTCCCAATCTTTTCTACTCTTTACCTTCTTTGTTGCTTGGAATCCATAATTTCTCCTAAGGGAATAGGTTCATCTTGTGTACTTGTAGTGGGTGCATGCTTATGAAGTGCCAATTCCAAAGTACCTATTGGATCACATTCTTCCATATTAAAGGATGGTGGAGATGTTGGTAGTTCTTCTAGAGTGAGGATGCCTATTGCCTTTAGGTCTTTGGTTGAGAATCTATCTTCCTTGAGCTACAACACACAATATTTCTTAGACAAGCTATTCTCAGATTGAGGTAGGGTCACTTCCAAGATCTATTTGAGTGCTCTCTTTGTCATTTATAGTTTCTCCTTGAGTCTCCCAACTAAGTCATCTTTGCATGGCCTTATTCTTTGAGCAAGGTGTTTGCAAAGTTTTGGTTCTATGTATACATCAATCCTTTGATCGTCCTAGGCCTTTCCCTTACCATATTTTTCTCATAGCCCACTAGAGCTAGCCTTATGGCTAGGTAGAGGATGGTATGTGAGTTACTATCTTCTATCTTCTCAATATTTTCCTTGGTTTTCTCCAATCCCTTATTCAACCACTTTGTCAAAAATTTCAAGGTAATGTGTTGTTCTTGCTAAACTTTTCTTAAGTATTCCTTCTATTGTATCAAGAAATCTAGCTTCTTTTGGAGTAACTCTTGGTTTTTTATTGCTTTTGCCAACTACTTGGTTATCCATTACTTTCTTGTTCCCGTACTCTAACTCTTTTGTTCCTTCCTTACTATTTCTACCCTCAACTATTCTTGTTGTTAGGCATACATGCTTAGTTCTTCTTCTAGGTGGGATTTTTATTTGATGGCATTGGCATATTGGCTTTCTAGTTGTATTTTATTTTCCATTTCCACTTCGTGTTGTTCTTGAATTTCCTCTTATCTCTTTCCATTTCTCTTTCTTGCCTTCACTACCACCACTTCTCTTTTTAGGGTGCATATGTCCTTGATTACTTATTTTCTATAAGTTGCAATTACATTCTTTTAGTTCTCAAGGGTGGTCAATGTTGCCTTCCATTCTTCATCTTGTTGGCCCCATTGCTCTTCTAATTTCTTTAGCAAATCTTTAAATTCTTGCATGGGACCTTGGATGAGAAGAGGCATGGAGGTGGATGAACCTTCTATTCTTGGCATTTTCTCTACTATGTTCTCTCATTCTACCTCCAAAGTCACTATTCATTTGACTCCAAGAATTTTTAGTTCTTACAATCTTCCTTAAAAAAGGGTTGCAAAGTGTGTTTATAGTGTCTATGTAGCCTATCCTCTAGCTCAATTTTGCTATTACATTCTATTGTAGTTGCCTAAATGGGGGAGTGATTACAATTATGGGTGGGGGTGGAGGTAGAGCCTCAATCAATGGTTTGCCTGATACACTACCATGCCAACTATACTTGAACCTATTTTCTGATTGGTTCCAACTTCTATGGCTCTTTTGTTCTATTGGTCTTTGGATGGCTAGGGCTATGTCTTTTGTTTCCTTCCTTCTAGACTCCTTCCTGTGTGCCAAGGGTCTTTGCCACAACATAATTGACAGTTTCTCTCACGTAGGCATTGAAGTTTTGCTTCTCGATGTTCATTGCCACCAAATCTTACCCTATGGAAAACATGGATCTTGCTCATGGTTGAGTAGAACTTCATGCTAGATAAGAGGGTGTGTAGAAACTTTTCTTGGATTTTTAGTGTAGGGTCTAGAATGTCTTCTATCTTCACTATGTCATTATTACTCACTTTCTCCTTGTCTTGGCCCAATTGGGTGAACACATTTATCTTGCTTTTAGTTACCCTTTCTTTTCTTTCTGATAGGTCCAATGCTTTGTGTACCATGTCAGTTCTCAATGACACCTCTATGTGACATCAATATTCTATGTCTTGAATTGTGACCCTTCATGCTAGATAAGAGGGAGTGTAGAAACTTTGCTTGGATTTTTAGTGTAGGGTCTAGAATGTCTTCTATCTTCACTACGTCATTAGTACTCACTTTCTCCTTGGCTTGGCCCAATTGGGTGAACACATTTATCTTTCTTTTAGTTACACTTTATTTTCTTTCTGATAGGTCCAATGCTTTGTGTACCATGTCAGTTCACCAATGACACCTCTATGTGACATCAATCTTCTATGTCTTCAATTGTGATCCTTCTTGTTTTCTCAGTAGGGTGGTAAGGGATCAAGAATTATGTGCATTTGGTGTATCTACTACACTTTCAAGCCTTCTAAGGTATTTTTGTAGAGTGCACTATTCCACTATCTCCTTTGCTCTAGAATCTTTGGTTTTCACTCTGTTGAGGTTTTGAATTTGCCTATATTGCAGATGGCAATGCTTCCAAATCTCCATGTTGATATTGAAGTTAGCTTGTTCTTTTGTCGATGAAGGGAAGCTAGGATTGGTTGATTTTTTCTTGTATGATGTTGTCATGTCTGCTTTGCCATTTTTATTGCATTTTCATATAGTAAAATCTTAATAAGAATTACTCATGATATAGATAGTTTTTACCTTATTATTCAAATAGAAAGGCTTAAATTATGATACATATGTGCCTAATGTGCATGAATTTCTAAATGAAGCTCTGTCGCCAAACCCTCCCTTGCCAAAATGATTGCAATACTTCCTAGGATTGCAAAAGTTAGGGTGTTGATAAAAACTCTTCAAGTGTACTTTTTCTCAAGTGAATTTCTCAAAGTGATTATTTATATACATCATGAGGTATGTTTATTTATGTATATTCATATTTGCAATGACCACTCATAGATGTGAGGATTGTACTTGAGTGCCACATAAAGATCTTTATCATATGGCCATATGGCAATGCGGGTTATGTATGTTAGGAAATGAGTTAAGAGGTCACTTGAATCCAACTTGCTATTTATATGAAGCTCCTCCTCACTTTGAATTTGGTCCAGGTATGGGTGTGTCATAATGTAGTCTTCAAGTGATCAATTCTGAGTTAAACCTAGCTTTCAAAATGATGATGGGGCAACATAGATAGGGTTGTAATGATTGATCTTGATTGCACAATGCTAGTCAACATTCGTCATAATTTGACAGTCAACACATGCCCACTATGCACATTTTGTGAACCACCTCTACAAGAATGGGAGCTTGCATTGTGTTAGGTGATTTAAGTCATCTAGGTCCTCTTTCATAGTATCTATGCAGCTAGGTTTGAATTTGGTGATCAAGCATCCTCTGAGACCTTGCTCTCTTGTAATTACTATAGCTATCAATTCTTTTGTAATTCTAGGATGCTTGGTGAAAATGAGCTCAAACACTTCCCATGAACATGGAAGTCCCCTAACTGCTATAGCTATGTCATCATCTAGAAGACCTAAGTCTAAGTGTTCATAGTTGTGAGGGTGAAAGTTTTATTAAGGAAATTAAGGCTAGTGACAACACATTCACTTGTGTTGATAGTCATGTCGATGACTAATGCAAAGATTAAGGATCTTTTATAAGAAGGACAAAATCTTAGAGGTAGACTTGGTTTAGTGCCACACACTTGGTGTTATGATCACTAGACCTTAGAAGAGGTTTTGCTTGATATTTGATGCGGATTCTTTTGAGGTAATTGTGGCCTTTGTTTGCTACAATTTTTGGTATCCAAGTCAACATTGGTAAATGAAACAGTAGTTTCCAATGGTCACAATTTTGGTGGGCTTTGGCTTTACAAAAGGGCAGTCATGTTGAAGCCTCATAAGAGCATGCGAAAGTGGTAGTGGGATGATCCCTCATGACTCTTCTTCTCAATATTAGAATTTCTTGTTGGTGACAAGGTAATGGCCAATGGATTTGTTCATGCTTGTTATTGCACAATTGAAACTCTATCCACAAGTACACGTGTTTGAGGTTTCAATTTGTGCCAATTGTTGCATAATTGAGACTCTATCCACCACAACTATAGGTTTTTGAGGTTTTGAATTACTCATTGTCCTTGAGCTTGTGTTGTAGTGGGGGTACTTGCTTTTGTTTTAATTTCACATGAGCAATAAACTATAGTGAGTTTAGTTGCACAACAAGCCCTTTCTTCTTATGGGTGATCCCATGTTTCATTATTTTTCTTGTGGTGGATTTTGGGTTAGTTGGTTTGCTTTATGATTTGCTGTGGATGAGAGTTGTTGTGGAGGACATGGTATAGCTCTAAAGGGGATAGAGGTTTCTAGAATTTTTGATAACCAAGCTCATCTATTTTGTGTGTAGTACCCTTGACATGCAACAAGGCTTTGGGGACCTATCATGGCTTGGTTATCTCCTATATCCTCAGCATCTTGGTCTTGGTTTTGTAATGTGCCTACCTAAATGTACATTAATAGCACATATTTCAATAGCATATCAAGAAATAATCAAGAATAGTGCTGCCCAAAACTTGTTAGAATAACCAGACATTCGTAATATTGAAAAAATTGAGTCTACCTCATAGGGAAAGCTCCACCTCAACCCCATAAGAGTTGACTTGAAAGTGGGAACCTAATTTAAATACTATAGTCTCCTATTAGCCATCTAGTGTTAGCTTCTAAGGTGACTACATTGCTATCATTCCTCAAGCCAAAGCAAACCATTGCCACACTTGGTTCAAAGAGAGTGAGAAATGAGGGGGAGTGATGCATGTCAACCCCTCTACCCATAAGTTAAAGTCTCATTTCAGTCCCCCTAAAACAACACTAATTGGTTCTAATGACAACACTCTAGCATCAAGGGCTTTCAAGAAAACCATCCTAGGCTTGTAAGGGTTAGTTGACACCCAAAGAATTTAAGGCTAGAATCCCCTCAGCACTCTTTTTTTCCTTCTAGCCTAATGTCCTCCTTACATAGAGAACTCTCATATTTTCAAAGGCTGGTCCTCATGCCCAATCTGGAGAAACCTACCCCTTGGTGAAGGGCTTTGCCAACATTAGCCTTGGTAGAGACTTAGGGTGTAACCAACAATTCGCATGTGTGTACACACAATCTTTTTTTCAAAATCCACAAACAAGGCAATCAGTCTCTATTCCCAACTTGGAAACTATCTATTTTCTAATTAACAAGCATATCTTATAACATTTTATCAAAACCAAAACAATTTTCCTTAAATATTTCACAAGAGAAGATACAATCCAAACTTATCTCTCCTTGGAATGTGATTGCATAAATAGATGCATGAAAGTCCCCCCAATGCTTAGGATGTGATACCTCTCAACCCTCTTAGTACTTTTCAAGGGTCATAAGATTTCCTCTAAATGATACAATGCTTTAGCATGCAACACTTTAACACGCATGAGTAAGGTATCTACCTTTACTCCAAGTAGTTCTATCCTTCAACTAGTTCCTAATGAGCAATTCGTTACCATATCCTAAGATCATTCTAAGTTTTAATCCCCCCTAAATGAACAATAATTTAAGGACATTCAAGGATCTTGGACTGAAACCACCCTTTTCCCTCCATCATTGCAAGTAGTAATAATTGCCAACTAGATATAAACTAATAAATCAAAAAATTAATCATTTTGCTTGATCAAAATCCCTTTAGAATCTACCCAAAGGCATCTAAATACAAGTTCATGCAAATGGTACCTCGTTCACATGTGTAACTTCTTATTCTATTCCAAATCTTTGCCACTTTGGGGTCATTATAGTAAGCAAACTTCTTCTAACGCATTCTTTTCCCTATCCCTTCTTAGATCCTTATAATGCCTCCTAATCTGTATGTCTTTGAAGTAAATCTTGGCAAGGTAAAACGAAATACATAGAGTCTGGAAAAGAAGGGGAAGTATCTTGGCTAGGAGAAGAGGATGACCTATGTATTATTTCTCTCTTGCATGCTCTATTCCACTCTCTTTCTATTATCTCTTCTCTCTTCTCTCTATCTGTCTCTATCTCCCTCTCTTCTAACTACCTTCCTCTCTTCACACTTACACACACACACACACACACACACACACACACACACACACACACACACACACACACACACACACACACACACACACACACACACACACACACACACACACACACACACACACACACACACACACACACACACACACACACACACACACACACACACACACACACACACACACACACACACACACACACACACACACACACACACACACACACACACACACACACACACACACACACACACACACACACACACACACACACACACACACACACACTCTCTCTCTCTCTCTCTCTCTCTCTCTCTCTCTCTCTCTCTCTCTCTCTCTCTCTCTCTCTCTCTCTCTCTCTCTCTCTCTCTCTCTCTCTCTCTCTCTCAGGCTTATTTAGTCATTGGCTACTTGGATCATTGAACATGCTTTACTCTACCATGTATGAGCTTTTTGTGGTGGATAGAAATCTAGTTGCAAGATTTGCTACTTTTGAGATCAACAAAGATGGTCCTACTACTATGAGCTTTGTTTGACTATGATCATGACATAGGTATTGACGAGATGTTGATCAACATCATGAGGCAATAGATAATGAACAATGATGACCCAGTGGGTGAAGCAACAACCCTTTTTTTTAAATGTTTTTGAAAATTTTATTAAAGGCATTACATCCTCTCCCCCTTAGAGGAATCAAGATGTTCTCACCTTGAGATAAACTAGGATTATTGCTCTTTCTATGGTAAGTTTAATCATATGACCTGTAGGTTAGGACCTACCATGCTTTCATTGTGCTACTCTGATACACACATTCAACCACACTTTCACCATGCTACTCTGATACAAGCATTCAACTACACTTTCACTATGCTACTTTGATACAAGCATTCAACTTCAAAGGGATATTATGAATTCAAAGATAGGTTTCTTGCAACCTATTGAATAAATTTATTAGAAGAGTAGGATACATTACAAGTATAAGGCATATTGCATCTTTGTAGGTCTTTTACCCATCTTCAAAGGGTATAGTGGGCTCTAGGTCTTCATCATTTTTTTATTCTTATAGTATACTGAATGTTGAACTTGCATGTCTTCACTTCTTTGCTAGTTCCTCATCAATCCACACCAACAATTAGCTTGGATATGCCCTAGCTCGTTGGAATGGAAGCATCGGCATGAGTTGGTTATCTTCTCATGATGTTTCCTAACTTTTTGCACTTGTGGCATCTCTTTCCATGGTTCTTTAGATCATTAGAGTATTCCTTGGAGTATATGGAGAGGTAGTTATCTTGAAGATATTGGCCTCTATTTGAACTGATCAAATCTTTGGCTCATGGGGGAGCATCTTGAAGATCCTTGGGTCACATGGATTCCAATAGAGTTTCCAAGGGAAATTTTAACCCTCAACAAAACTTGGCCACCTGTTGGATGATATCCATAGCTAGATTATACTTTTAAAGAGTTGTAAATTGGGAGTATTATGCTTCCAAGCTCAATCCAAGCTGGTGAAGCTGAAAGAACTCGTTCATCTTGAAGGTGCAATATGAAGGTGGAAGATACCTCCCACACATTGCTTCTTTTATGAGTCCCATGTAGCAACACTTTTCGAGACTCAAGTATCTCTACCCCATTACTTCACTAGAGATACTTCCCCTATTAGTTTTGGTTTGGCCAAGATGGCTTGGTTAGGGTTACTCTCCCTATAACTCAAAAATTGTCTTCCATAGACTCAATCCAAAATTTTGGCATCTATTTCCATATCCTTCCCTTTCCCATAAAATCCTAGAGGTTTGATCTACTTGGGAAGATATGTCTTCTCTTTTACCAATTCGATAGGATCAATGATAGCTCGAATATCCTATTTTTCAATACATAAAGAGCTAGTTTAATATGCATCATAAAGCTTACCCACATTTTAACTTAATATTTCCTTTAATACTATAGTTTTTACACACATTAGAGAGATAAACCATCTTTTATTCAAATTATTTTCATTCGCTAAGGGAATTACATAATGATGAGGGTTTTATTATGAAGATTTATCTATGGAAATCTGATACATCAATAGTATGCTAGTAAGAAGGATTTTAAAAAAACTTCTAGAATTTTATATTTGGAAGGAGGTTTGGGTAATTTCGAAAGTGCAAGCATCTTAGGATAGCAACTCTATCAGCCACAAAAACTCGGATCACTTGCTCATGACATAACAGTTTTGTTAAATATGTCATCCATTTATATGGAGGGTAGGGTTTGATGTAGATTCTTTGAATATAAATAAGCAGATAACCTTAATACTTCCCATCCACTAAATTTTCTTTAGGTTTGTTTGGATATAAGCAAGACTATCAACATTGATAATGCAATATATGCCTTCACATGTCTAATTTCTTTCACACTAATGTCTTCCACTATATAATGAAGATGGATTATAAATTCAATATAAAATAAGAAGGAATCCATGTCTCATATCGAAGTTCAAAGAATGCATGGCTAATGTGAACATAGCCTAAAATACTACAAATTTTTGCCATGCTTTATCACTATGATCCAAATTCATATTAACCATTAATAGCATAAATAATTTATTCTTAGCTAACTCTAGCATAATTTTAATAGTTTCTAAAAATATATATATGCATACCAAAAATAATCTTCTACTCTGATACCAAGTGTAACATGCCTACCTAAACAAACATCGATAGTACATATTTTAGTAGCCCATGAAGAAGTAATCAAGATTACTCATTAGAATAACTAGACATTTGTAATCTTAAACAACTTGATTCTACCTCCTAGGGCAAGCTTTACCTCAACCCCACAAGGATTGACTTGAAAGTGGAAGCCTAATTTAGATACTATAGTCTCCTATTAATAATCTAGTGTCAACTGTTGAGTGATTGCATTGCTATTATCCCTCAAGTTGAAGCGAACCATTGCCACACTTGTACAAAGAGCATGAGAAACAGGGGAAGCATTTCCTTTTACTCCTCTACTCATAATGTAAAGTCTGATTTGCACCCCTTAAAATGGCACTAATTGGATTCTAATAATGACATGCTAGGATAGTCAATGTTCAGCTCTTCCTAGAGTTGCCTAATCTAACACCTGGCATTGGAAAGATCCATGGGGATCTAGCCACCTGCTTCTTGTTGGAAGAGAGGGAGAGAGACAGAGTGGAGCGGAAGATGAGCCTTAGCTCATTGTTGTTCTTCTTCTATCATTCTAATTGAAAGAGACCTACACACATAGGTATGACTAGCCAATACCAATAATTGTGGTTAAGTCACTGACTACACCGACTAATTGAATGTCACACATATGTATAGCTGTATCCAGCTAATGTTGGTCACACACATAAAGATAGACTGACTGAAGAGCAATGGGAGCTTGATATTCTAATACTCCCCCTCAAGCTCAAACCATCTGATAAACTCCAAGTAGCTGTCTAAAATATATGAACTTTTCTTTACTAAGAGACTTGGTAAATATATCTACTACTTGGTCTTCAATCTCTCTTCACATGGATCAAGTCAATCTTCCCTGTAAGAACCATTTCTCTAATGAAATGGTAGTGAACCTCAATATGTTTGGACCTAGCATGGTAGACAAGATTGCTTGCCAACATAACACTACTGAGGTTATCACAATGCAATCTCACTCTACTTTATAGCTGTATTCCCAAGTCTTTCAACTGTTTCATCAACCAAGCTACTTCGCAAGCCGCTAAGGCAACTCCTCTGTACTCAGCTTCTGTACTAGACAATGCAACAGTAGCCTATTTCTTACTCTACCAACTAATCATACGGTTGTCCAATCCAAATGCACAACCACTGGTTTACATCCTGTCATAGGCACAACTAGCCCAATCAGCATCAGTAAACCCTGTTAAGTCAGGGGATTTTCCATATGCATAAAACAACCCATAATCTATAGTACCCTTTATATATCTCATGATCCTCCTAACTACATCTAAATGTGGTTTGCGAGGCTTCTGCATGAACTGACTAATCAGCCCCACTGTATAACATAAGTTAGGACGGGTAATAATCACAAGTATATCAAGCTGCCCACGATCTATCGATACATGGTCACATTCTCTATGTCATTCCCAACATCGATCTATAGCTTGACATTCTAATCAAGAGGTGTCTCCATAGGCTTGCATTCAGCCATACCATACTTCTGTAACATGTCATGAGCATACTCCTTTTGTAGCAGCCATATACCTTGAGGCATAGAGACTACCTCAATCCCAAGAAAATACTTTAGTTCACCAAGGTCTTTGACTCTGAATTTAGCTTGTAAACATGATTTAATTTCAACAATGCCTTCTTCATCATCTCAAGTGATGATAAGATCATCTACACAAACCACTAGAAACACATATCCATGTGATTTGTCTTCTTCGTGAATAGACTGTGATCTACATCATCCAATCTAAATCCATGTTGCTATAAATAATTGTTGATCCGAGCATTCCATGCTCTAGGTGCCTATTTTAGTCCATGTAAAGCCTTTTTCAGCTTGCATACATGTGTAGGAAAGTTCGGGTGAACATGGCCTTCAGGCTGCTCCATATATACTTCCTCAACCAAATCACCATTCAAGAAAGCATTCTTGATGTCCCTTTTCCATAATTCCCGCCCTTTGCATGCTACCAAAGCAATGAAAATTATGTCTGTTGCCATTTTAGCCACCGGACTGAAAGTCTCCTCATAGTCAATGCCATATTGCTGTGCATACCCTTTTGCAACCATCCTGACCTTATAGCATTCTAACAAACTATCCGACTTGCACTTAATGTTGTACACCCATTTGCATCCAATGGGGACTTTGCCTTCAAACAACTCAACTAATTCCTATGTCTCATTTTCATCCAGGGCTGCATACTCCTCATCCATGGCAGCACACCAATTATCATATGTAATTGCATCATTAAACTTTGTAGGTTCTTTGTAACCTATCACACTAGCCATATATGCATAATGGCGGGTTGAATAACCAGTGTATGTAAAACTGCCAACTGGTTTTCTGACTCTCTCAGATCTGCGTAACTGTGGCTCACTCTAAGCTTGCCTCTCATGAGGTGGTACATAACGACTCTGCCTTGCTCCAGGCGTCATAATAGACAAAATGCCCAACTCACTATCAAAACTGTCGTTGTTAGATGACTCATAACCTATTGTAAGTCAACCTGTCACATCCTCAAGCATATTTTCTTTTCCCTTATCTAATCTCCCCCTCATCGACATATCCGTGTCAATGGACATAGGAGTATGACTCCGTAAGCATCCTGACCAAGGACTTACTGTAGGTGACCCATCACCTGTGACCAATGGAGTGCCAGCATATGAGTTTGGGCATCTAAAATAGCCCCTCCACCCATGTGTTTGGGGGTGCACGCATGCGACCAAGAAATCCAAGAAATGCCTACATGCAAGGAATCCTTCTTCCATAACATGAAACGAATAGTATGAGTAAGAGCATTCAGTGTAGTAGTAGTCCAGGGCAGCAATGGCAAGAAATATGTGAGCATTGGCAACATTATTGTCTGGGCTACTTTGAGGCGAACATGGAAGGGCCAGGCCTGAGACTTCCAATACAGAAACTTAGCCGCCAGTTTCTGTGAAATCCACTGTAGTAGCTGCTTTGGGGGAACATCAACACCCAAAGGGTACCCAAGATGCCTGACAATGGAGCCATGGGAAACAACCATTCCCTGCCAGTCCAATGACTCCTTTTCCTATAGTTCAAGACCAGTTTCTTGCTATTCAAGATAATTTCTTGCAATTTAGGATAGTTTTCATGACAACTTGCTTGCTATAAAATGTATTCCAACAATGAAAAAACACAGTCAACTGAGCATAAACCAAGCTCAAATCAGTTCAAAACATTCTATGGTAGTGGCAAAACATCCCAACAACAAACTATGTCCATACAAGTATCAATGTTTGTACTGTATGCAAGTAGCAATACCAAATACAACCAACCCACTGCTATAACCAACAATATTTTCTCTATTTAAAAAAAAGTATTCAGACCTCAAAAAATCCCCAAAACATCTCATTCAGTTGCCACTCTATGTAGGAGTTGATAATGTCCAACCAGTCAGAATATATTGCATGTATGTCAAGTGGAGATGATAGGTATCCTTCCTGCAGACAATAACCAATCAATACCCTGGTATAACTAGCAACAAATCAGTCCAAAATTTGGACTTTCAGCACTCACAATATCCCAAAAATCATCTATCACTCAAGTGGTATGATCCAAGCATTTGTCACTAGCAAATAAGCATCACAGATACTTCAACCCTGTAGGTATATTGTTTCCAAATTCAGGATAGCAACCAGTTCATTGTTTCCAGCATGCAATTAAGCTCCAAATTTGAGCATTTAACACTCCAATATCATGCTCAAATGCATGATAATTGTTGAGAAATGTGCAATCACATCCACCATAGCCTCTTTGTATGAGACAAACAAGGCAAAGAAACAAACTGCAAATAAAGCCTTAGACTAGGTCATGTATGCACGGTTTATTAAAACCATGGTTGTTGAATACCATGGTCCCTTTCCACCTATCTCCACCTACCAATACCACCTACCAATACCACCTATTGTAAGCCTATAAAAGGCACTCATCCCCACACTCATTCAGTTAGTCATTATCAATCAGTTGTACTTGCATTATGCTTGGATAATATTAGTTGTTCTTCCTTGTCAATGCTTTTGCATCATTATGATTGTCTATTTTCTCATCAGTGATCCTCCATAGCATGCATTCTAAGTATTTTAACATGGTATTAGAGCGGGTTTTAAGTCAATGAGTCATCAGCCCACAAATTGAGTCATTCCAGTTTGAATTTTTGGCTCCCTTCACTTTTCCATGAATCTCTCACCTACCTCCATAGCTACCCATCTTCAGTGGAGGGCTTGAATCTCTCAAACCGGGCCATTTCAGCTCGTACTTTCTTTTGGAGAACTCTTCATTTTCTCTAGGATCTCCTCCCTATCACTTCAAAGCCCAACATTGCTGCCTGTCTGCTCCAACATTGTGCCTGCAACAGCACGCTGCCCAGATTGCGCCTTCTGTTGTTTGTACATCGAATTCTGCATGTACACATCGCGATGCTGACGAGCATCATAGGGATTTGATAGCCTACTTCCCAAGCTTCATTTATATCAAATTTTTTTTGGAAATGATCAAGTATTCAGCTCATAGGAGGTGAAAAACCAGGCTGCCCCCTGAAACCCTAATGCAGACTCCATAGCTATCAAGCTTCAAGATCTTGTTTTACTTTCTTCTCTCACTCCTGTGGCTCAAATCAAGTCATTGACTCTCTAATCTCCTCCAGCACTCGTCTTCAGCAAGCATTCAAGTTATTTACCAGCAAAAGAGAGAAGATCTTAACAAGATTCTCAAGCATTTCAAGAAACAGTGTCCATTGACACTCATCTAGTGCTTTTAGCACTAATGTTAGTTAACACAATCAGCTTTGCCTCTAATCAAAACTGATTTTTTTTTGCAACTCCAGCATCAAATCAAGGAGGGGAAGACTCAAACTTGCATCAGATCTTGAAGATTTCAACTTCAAGGGCATCATAGTCACTAAATTGCCTAGTATCTCTTGATACTAATCACCAAGTGATTCTTAGCACTTGTGCTCAACTAAAATTGGAATTGTTTGGAGCTGATTTGTTGCTGATCTTGCAAATCTCAAAATGGGCAAGGATTCACTGACATCCTGATTCAATGGCGTTGGATTCCGTACATGGCAATCAAATTGATCCTAATGAAGAAAGGCTTGTGGTCAATCACAAGTGGTCAAGAGAAGAAACCAAGGGAAGCTGCACTTTCAGTTGTATGGGATAAAAATGATGATAAGGCTCAAGCTATTATCAAGCTCGAACTTGATGACAGCTACATTCATCATGTTGATGTTTGTGAAACCTCTTACGCGACATGGGATCGATTAGAAACCTTATTTGGAGCTCATTCCAAATCCTCAAAATACGATTTACTAATTGAATTTTTTAGGCTCGACATGCAAAGTAATACCTCACTTGCAACTCATTTGAATTTGAATTATATGGAAAGCTTGTTGACACAACTTGCAGGAACCAACTTGAAGATGGATGAAGACATTTGCATTGGAGTGCTTCTCAAAAGTCTTACACCTAAATTTGTTAATGTGTCTACCACATTAATCAACATGCCAAATCCGAAGCTTGTGGACATCAAAGCCTCTCTTCTGGAAGAGGAAAAGAAGGTCAAGAACAAAGGAGAAACAAGCATCCCAAGAGGAGACCAACAACTCCTCTATGTGAAAGGGAAGAAGAGCGCAGTCTGTGACTTTTGTAAGAAACATGAGCATATTGAGAAATTCTGCTATGCTAAGAAAAAGTCTCAAAGAGCATATCTTGCTATAGTCAAAGAAGATGAAGACAACATTGAAGAAGAAGGAGAAGAAGAAATCCAAGATCAAAAGGATAAGACTCACCAGTCCCTCTTTTGTAGCTCATTTTTTGATGATAGACTGTTTTAAAGTTCAACATGTGGACTTGCCTTATGTTCCCACCATAAGCTCCTAAACTCCTCATGTAGCCTCTACACACTACAGCCTCTACACACTTAGTGAGGCCTTGTAATAGCCTCTAGCTTTGTATGGTTGTTTTTTTCTCTTCCATGTCTACACTTAGCAAGGTTCACGACAGCCTCTGTATACTCAGTGTCTTTTACGGTTGTGATTGAGGAGGGGTGTTGAGAAATGTGCAATCACATCCACCATAGCCTCTTTGTATGGGACATTAAACAAGGCAAAGAAGCAAAATGCAAATAAAGCCTTAGACTAGGTCATGTATGCACGGTTTATTGAAACCACGGTTGTTGAATACCATGGTCCCTTTCCACCTATCTCCACCTACCAATACCACCTATTGTAAGCCTATAAAGGGCACTCATTCACACACTCATTCAGTCGGTCATTATCAATCGGTTGTACTTGCATTATGCTTGGATAATATTAGTTGTTCTTCCTTGTCAATGCTTTTGCATCATTATGATTGTCTATTTGCTCATCAGTGATCCTCCATAGCATGAATTCTAAGTATTTTAACAATAATAAGGGCATATACATTGTTAGGATGAAAGCCACCAATGCCCTGGAATCACCTATTGTTTACTGTAGTAAACAACCAGTCTGATATTCAGCACAGGTCTGTGCTGAATATCTCAAAATATATGAGGAATTTGAAAAAACTTTCTTCTACAAAGTTGTAGACCACGTCGAAATAGTCAGGTTAGGAGGGTCGTTTCTCCAAAAACCATTTCTATAGCAAGATATAGATTCTACCAAAAAATGAGTTGCAGGCACAGTCTCCTTTGATGACGTTTTCTTCAAATCTAATATCTTGATGTCGAATGGCCACTGCCAAGCCTTTAGGCTTCAAGCGTTCAAGCTCTGATACCATGTTGGAAGAGAGGGAGAAAGACAGAGTGGAGCGGAAGATGAGCCTCAACTCATCGTTGTTCTTCTTTCATCATTCTAACTGAAAGAGACTTACACACATAGGTATGACTAACCAAGACTAATTGTGGTTAAGTCACTGACTACACAAACTTATTGAATGTCACACATATGTGTAGTTGTATCCAGCTAATGTCGGTCACACACATAAAGATAGACTGACTGAAGAGTAATGGGAGCTTGATATTCTAACACTTCTCTCAAAGGGTTCTTTAGTTATTTAATTAATATAGCATAGTTTCATTAGAAATATAGAAAATAATCATTTTAAATAATATTAATTCATGTAAATTAAGTACATATACAAATATAATTTCAAACAGTCTTTTAAAATCATTGCAAGTAGTATATTTATCTGCATCTTCTCTAAGGTGCAATGTTATGCTCGCATTTTGTCCCTTACACTAGGATCTTTATCCAAAGTACCCAAATAAATATGCATGGGCACAATCCACCAATCCACCCTTTCTAGCACTGGGGCCTTCCAAGGAGACCATATTGGGCTCACAAGGCTTGGGTTGGTCCTCGACGCCCAAGGAATTCATGGCCATAGCCCCCTGGAACCGTTATTACCTCCTAGCCTAACATCCTCCCCCTATGGAGAGACCTCTCATATTTTCAGGGCCAATCCTTCCACCCAGTGCAAATAAATCCAACCCCTTGGTGAAGGGATTTTCCACTAGCCTTAGGGGAGACTTGTGATGTATCCAAGAATCTTCCCATGTGGGCACAATATCCTTTTTTCAAAATCTACAAACAAGGAAACTGGCCTATTCCCAACTAGAAAACCATCCGTTTTCCAAGCAATAAGCATGTCTTAGAATATTTTATCAAAAACAAAAACAATTTTTCTTGAATATCTCACAAGAGAAGATACAATCCACAACTTATTTCTCCTTGGAGTGCAATCACGTAAATCAACACATAACAATCCCCCTAATGTTTAGGATGCAATACATCTCAACCCTCTTCATACTTTTCAAAGGTTAGAAGCTTTTCTCTAAATGATTCAACATTTTAGCATGAAGCACTTTAACATGCATAAGCAAGGCATCTATCACACACACACACAGTGTGTGTGTAGTGCTAAAGAATCTTGAACACCCAATAGCCTAAGCCTTTAGGGCTTATATATCCATTGGCTAGATAGATCAATGAGCATGCTTTACTCTACCATGTACAAGCTTTTTGTGGAGATGGAACTTGCTGCGAGCTTTGCTTATTTCAAGATCGACAAAGATGATCATGTTGCAGGATTTGCTAGGACGACAATGATCATAGCGTAGGTAATGACAAGGTTCCAATCACATCATGAAATGGCTAATGATGGATGATGATGATGGGGGAGGGGGGGTAAAGTGACAGTCCCCTTTTTTAATATTTAAGAATTTCTTACTTAAGGGAATTACATGTCTTGATTAGTGTTTTGGCAAGAGGGGTAGGCTCAATGCTTTTGCATTCTGGTTTGGGAATCCGCTTCTTTGGGGTTGCATTTGGTTTGAATACCTTTTTCACTAGTTATTGAAGATCTTTGTGCACTTTAAGTAAGTCTTTGGGCAAGACTTTACCCCACTTACTAGAGGTGTTACTAGGTCTAGTTGAGGATATTGGTATCATGACTTTCTTCCAAGGAGTGAGATTACCTTTGGTGGAAACTATAATGATTTTTACATTGGGTAGAGCCATCTGCATTCATTGTGTGTTATAATCTACAATACACTTGATTTGTGGTCTAAATGTTTGACCCATCAATGTTTCTTTACCACTACATTAAGTAGTATGTAGAAAATTATAGGGAGGCTTTTAGTCTAGATAGTTGCCATCAACTTGCATTTTCCTTGCAAGATATAAGATGTGCCCCCATATGGGCTAACTTTGGCAGTAGGATCCATTGAGGTTTCTTGATCTTGCTCCAATCTTTGTACATCATGATGTTGTGGTCAACTCTCTCATCAATTCAAGGTTCACATTTTGCAACTAACTCTATTGTAATATAAGATGGTGGTACACTTTCATTATCTTTGGGGTTAATTTCTATGATACTTATTACAATACATATGGCAATTGGTGGCATCATCATAGGAGACTCAAGCAACAGATGAGAAGGTGGATAGTATTTCTTACTGCAGCTTCCATTGTAAAAGTAAATCCCTTCACCCTCAAGGATCTCTAACTCCACATTCCTTGCTCTACTTATTTGATATATGTGAAAAGGAACAAGACATCTAAACTTCATTTTTCTTAATGTGGCTTCCATTGGAAAAGCTGATCCCTTCACCCTCAGGAGTCTCTATCACTACATTGCTTATTTTAATGATTTTGCATACATAAAAAGGACTGAGACATTTAAATTTCATCTTATGTTTGTGTCCTTTGATGGAATAGAGCAAGATTAGGTTACCCTTTTTTAAGTCTTATTATTTGACATGCCCGTCAAACCAAGCTTTCATTTGTGCTTTCTCACATATTAGTACGTGTGCCACTATAAGTCGTAGTATGTGTTCTAGCTCCATGAGACAATTGGTCCAAGTTTCCTTGTCCTCCCAGTTTTCTTATACAAATTTTTTAAAATTAAGAATGAAGAACTCAACTAGTAAGATTATATTCATCCCACAAGTTAGTTTGAAGGGATTTTATCGTGTTGCTATTTTGTATCCTAATTGATATCCCCATAAGGTCACCATTATCTTATTGTGCTAGTTACTTCATGAGGCTAAGACTCTCTGTGTTAGTATATTCATCAAGATTTTATTTGTGGCTTTTGCTTGGCCATTCACCTAAGGTTAGTAGGGTGATATCTTCCTATGAATGACTAGGAAGATGGATAACATATGTTTAATTACTTTATTAATGAAGTGTGTACCTTGGTTACTCACAATTTTGATTGCTCTTCTTTGCTCAACTTTAGCCATTTTGTGGTAGCCAATTTTTGTGATGGATGCATGGAGGAAGTGCCATTCTCATTTGAACATGCTTTATCCTTTCATTTTACATTCTATCTCCTCTATCTCATCAAAACTCTTCTAACAAAGTTCTATGTGTGGAAGGATGGGATGAATTGGAGATACTTCTCTATGTGCTTAGGAATTATATGTATGCCTTTGTTCTTGATCATGGGATATTCAACAAAAATGTGTTCATGTATTTTCCACATTATTGGAAAGGCTAGAAGTGATTTGTGCCCCTCCAATAGAATACCCACATCATCTTGAATATAAGTGTAAACCAATGACTTAATCATAACATCAAGCTCTCAATATTTTTGGCTTGCTCTCCTCCCTAAGCTATCTCTTGCATGATCTCCATGATGGACATCGTGACGAATTCAAGTTTTAGAAGTGTTGAGGTTTTGGTCAAGAGAGGAGGACTTATTTGCAAGAGCTTAGTTGTTGATGGTGCTTCCAATATCAACACTAGTATCCTATTTCATTGAGGTACCAAAGGTTTAGACTTGGGTAGTGTTGATTGTATCAGTTGTTGCAGTCAAGGGGCATGATTGTTGGGGTCCCACTACTTAAGATTTGGAAGAAATAACTACAAGGTCAGTGTGCTTAGTTGTGGTTCTAGGAGAAATGGGAATAGTGTAGTTGGACCCTCAAACAATGCAAAAGTATTATTGGATTGATTGGTTTTGGATATACCATTGATGGTGTTTTAGTTCCTTTTTGTGGCATGTCCTACATTTATGTTTCCTTAGGATCCATTTTGATAGCTTTCATAGCAATGGCAAGGGGTTGTTGCTACTATGTTTTCCATTCTTATTTAAGTGATGAAGGCTTTGACTTAGGAGACTTTGTGGTTTTACTAAACTAGTGACCAAAGTTAGTTGTTATTTATCCACATTCACTATTTCTATTATCTCATTATTGGAATTTTGTTTATTGGGCTGAGTGGCTGAGTTGGACCTTGGAAGATCTATCTCTTTATTTATAGGAGATGATTTCTTAGATTTTTCTAATGTAACCTCATTGGTATGCTCCAAGAGGGATATTGGTCCTTGGGGTAATCCCTTGCTGACCTTCGTGGGTCATATCACGACCTAAAACGGGCCCGACACTGGCTCTAAGCACTAGCCGGGCCTCTACTACTCACCTAAAAATAGCCCACACGGCCTCACAGCCAAGAGCATCTAAGAACTTTGCTTTTGTAGCGTTTTTCATAGTCCAACGAATAACTCTTTTCCTACTCCTTAGAGGGAGTTCCTAAATACCTTGGTCTTATACACCACACAGCACACACACAGGGAGCAGCCCTCGATCGATCATCACAGCTCCACTACGGCTCTTCTACACCTTGAGGATTGGCCCCAAGATGCATCGACATAAAACACTTTCAAAAAAAAATCCACTCTTTTGATAAACGATCCAAGAGATAATATATATAAACCTCACCAAATAATCCCCAAGGAATCGAAACGGCTTAGGATTCCTCACACTCTTAGAGTCAACGGGTGATCACTCATACAAACAGGTGCTATGCAACCAGGATACAATGCCATGTGGTGCATCCATGCAAGTGTGAATATGACCATCGTGCTCAAACAAATATTCAGTGAAAATCAGCAACGTGAATGTGCGGAGACAATTCTTTTCATGATTTCCTTTTCTACATGAATGCTTCATTGCTAAGGGCTAGCAGCGAGTTCCCTCGTGCTACTAGTCCCTTTAATTTCAAACAACTGCAAACTCTATATGATATGCAACTTTAATAATCAACATTCAACATACTTCAACCGCTCAACAAACCCCTTTAAGATTTTCTTACATTGATAGGTGTAGGTATGGTTTTTTAATGTATTTTTCTTTATTGGAAGCCACAAAAATAGACTCTAACAAAGAAATGGGGTTGAATTGATGCTAAACCTCATGCTACAACTCCATCATACGTCCACACACATTAATCTTATTTTTAAGATGCGAAAACTTAATTTTTTCCATTTTTCTTTAATTTTTTTATTTTTTAATAGAAAATTACTGAAAATTATTGATTTTTAGATGTGGACTGATTACTCTTATAGAAAATGATTTTCTTAGCATATTTCATTTCATGGGAACAACAAATGCACACCAAAAACCCAAAAACCGCATATTTTTTCTTAAACTACCTAGTCTCAAGTTTTGCGTGTTTTGCATACAATTATTATATGATTGGTTTTTTATGATTCTTTCAACATGACTAATCAAACAGAGATTTGGCAATCAAATGAAAGCATTACTAACCATTTCAAACAAGAATCCATCATAAAATGGTAAAATCTACCTTTTTATCATAAAATTGTTCATTATGACGCATGTATCTCGATGTTGGAGGCATGTTGATGCTCTTCCACGGCCGCTAGTGATCCGTCCAACTCCAATTCATGTTCCTCTCCACTCCTTCTTCATCTGTTTGAAAAAACGTCCATCTCAATGTTGAGAATCAGCAATCACAGTCACTAAACAGCCTCTTTGTATGGAGCTTTAGGGCCAAGGACATGCAGGCTAACCTATCCCATATGCACAGTGGTGCCTACTGCAATTTCCTACTTTTCTATAAAGCATTGTACTTGCTTCCTTTTCTTAATGCAATGATAATACTCTTTTCTTTTCAGTGAAGTGTCAATGTCATTGTCCACATACACAAGATTGTGTTTATGAGTCCAAGTCTCAATCTTGGAACCTAATTCACTTGTGTAACAAACAGTGTCTTTGTCTTCTCCATCATGAGTCCACACTTCTCCTTCCATCCACCATAACTCACTGCCATGCTCTAGATCCCACATGTTTCTCAACACTCAGCCCATCCCCCTCTCTTTTACATTGATCCATAAGAACAATCCACAAGAGGAGAGAGGATGGAGGAGAAAGAAAGACTAAAAATAGATCTCTCTATTTAATGCATCAAATCCGGTGATTTCAGCGGTGATGAAGAGTGAAAAATATGGTGGATCTCACAACCAAGAGCAATCCTCATGAGGTTGTTGATCGAAAAATTGGATTTTTTTAATGATTGGGGAGGGCATCGAAAAAATGCCCCCCCCCCCCCCCCCCCGCGGTCGCGCCCAAAAAAACTTTTTTTAATTCGTGCCCCTTCATTCCACAAGCTTAAACTCAAGTTTTTAAAAAAACTAGATCACTTTTGAATGTTCACACTTCTTGCCAAGTGGATTTTTTGCTTTCGAAGGGGCAAACATGCTCGGAATTGAGATCCATCTAGACGACTGGCTTCGTGACATCAAAGTCTATAAACCTAGCACCGCCACATACTTTTTGACTTCCAAATCATGTAGCTACTTCATAACATGAAACCTTGCAAGGATTAAATGGGGGGTCAAACGGACTTTGATCAATCCACATGTTCACACTTCCTGCCAAGTGGATTTTTTGCTTTCGAAGGGGCAAACATGCTCGGAATTGAGATCCGTCTAGACGACTGGCTTCATGACATCGAAGTCTATAAACCTAGCACCTGCCACACACTTTTCGACTTCCGAATCATGTAGCTACTTCATAACATGAAACCTTGCAAGGATTAAATGGGGGGTCAAACGGACTTCGATCAATCCACAACAGTTTCATTTTGCATGAAAATTTGGTCTTTTACGGCCCCTCGGGCTCTTTTCCGCTTCAAAAGTGGTCTTTAAAATCTTCTCTCATTGGCGACCACGTGATAGGGCAACTCAGCCCGCCGAATCCCATGAACTTATCTACACAAACAACAACCATATCAAGCATCAAGCTGCCACAAAAAAAATACTCCATAGAGCACAAAAACAACTCTCCCCTACCCCATGACAAAACCAAGGCATGAAGATCTACAAGGAATAGGCCCAACATAATCTGACAGAAATCCAGAGCAAGTGGCTAACCAACTGCTCCAACGCGGACTAGCTAAAAGAAACATCAAAGAGGTTATCCTAGTGGTGGATTGAACTACCTACCTAACTAAGGACAACTAGACCAGAAACTCCACTTCGTTTTAATTCCCCTAAGAGGATTGTCTACTTATATGTGAAATATCTCTTTATAAATCATTCTTGTTTTGTGTGCAAAGCATTTTCATTTTTCCTGGTATTGATGTTCCAAGTTCGTTTTTGTTGATTGTGATACTTTTTTCTTAAGGTAATCTTGATATTTGTCCTTTACTCCTATTATGGAAAGCATGGTTACATAGAATCTATTCATGTATCATCTACTCTAGTCACATTTCTAATATATATTATGGTTGCTTCTCCTTCCCATGTTACACCTTCTCAATTGTTTGCTTCCCCTTATCACGTTATCAAGGTGTTTTTTAATGTAAACCATGTTCTAATTTCTAATTTTCATTTGTTAATTGGGTATTTTTTATCTAAACCATGTTTCATCTAACCTTTGATTGGCAAGTCTGCTATTGATATAAACCATGGCCAAGTTTGATGTTGAACCAAACCATGATATGGTTGCTTCCCATCCTTATGCAACAATTCTACTCTTTGCTTCTCTTTTGCATATTGCTCTTCCTTCCACTTTCCATAGTCAATTCTATTAATTTTTATTTTTAGCACAAGGTTTTCTTTAAATTCTACATGAGTCAAATCATGCCTAAACCTACACAGGAGGAGCTAGACATGAGAAAGACCTTCAGAACCGCAAATGGTAAACTAGATTCGTTGTCAAAAGCTACAAACTATGATAAGAAGTGGTCAATAAATGATGCAACCTTTGCCATTGGAAAGGTTGAACAAATACCTGGCCAAATTTTTCAACAAGAGGATGAAAATGATATATCCCTTGTAGATATGTTAGAGTTAAAGCTCCCTACAACCATTGCATATATGAGAAGCTTTGGAGTGATTAGTAAAAATGATGAGGAAGATATTGACATTTGTTGCTATCAAGTCCACATATCGATACTATATAATAGTTATATATAAGTGGCTTTCATAATTTGCCTAAATAGTTGCAAGAGAAATAATTATATTTTCCTATATTGAGTTCTTTTTGTGTTTTGTTTAGATTGACTCATAATTTTAGAGATTAGTCTGATTGATAAGGGTACTTTTTGAGATGTGTGGTAGAAACCCAATTTTGTTCATTTTTCTCTCTTCAGTATATTTTGAGAGTTTGAAAAAAATGGTCCCTTGAATAGCTTGTTTAATACAAATTTTCAATATGGGTAACAAGATTATCCCTCATAAAGTTACAAATTTTGTGAAAAAACTCCAAGTTTTGGCAAATACATTGAAAAACTCCAAGTTTTGGAAAATTTTGTGAAAAAACTTCAAATTGGGGGCTTGCGTTTTTAAATCCCCCATCAAGTGGGAGATTGTGAAGAAGCTTCAAGTGTTTGAAGCTCACGAGAACAAGAAGGAAAAGTGTTGGAATCTGTTTGTGGATGCTCAACAGCAAGATATGAGGGACGCTTAATGTACTGACAACCTTCTATTTGTCCAATTATCAACCCACTCAAAGTTGGTGGACAAAGTGTTCTTTACAACATACACTGTTGAAACCATCAAAAGCTGGCATTACTATGATGATGGCACCACAACAATGCTCAAAAGAATGAGTTTTGATGCCTTTAAAACTAAATATCTTCCCCTCTGTAGTGGAATGAAAGTTGAATTCAAAGACGTTGAAAATAAGAAAGTAGAAGAAATGTTGGCAAGAGAGTCCTCCAGAGATTAAAGCCCCTCTGATTCTATTCTGTTGAGTATAGACAAACTGGGTGGAGCTAACATCCTAATGAATGGCGCAATCAATACCATTGGTTCTCACTCTTGGCAGCCATACTCAACTCCTTCGAGCTCCGATCACTCGCCAGCTTTTCGAGCACCTACCTGGCCCATTTGGGTACCCTCAAGGGATTTCTTCAAAGGTATTGAAGCATTCTTTTGAGCGTTTATTTCAGTTTGTAGGGTATAGCAAGAAGGGGCAGCCATAACTCCAACCATTGGAGCTCCCCCATTTCATATCTTCACTCCTTCCTGATTAGGCTTGACAAGGCTTTGTGTAGGCCTTCGTTAGGCCCTACTTGAGTCCCCCTTTCCAGCCCATTAATGCCATATGGACCAGCAACATAACTAGCAACATCAGCCCTGTTTGGGCTAGCTTGAAGACCTACAAAAATTTGTTTTTTACTTCAGTCCTCCCTTAGCACTCATTGATAGCTTGAAAACACTTCATTTGGCACTTGGGAACGCCCCTTGATGCTCGGCATTGGTGGTTTATCATCGGCATTGATTTGTGGACTGATTTACCTTAGTCCAAGATTGTTTTCCACAGTCCACAGGCAGCCACAAATAGTGTTACATCAACATTTATGTTTATGCTTGGATAGCGTTGGCATTTGATGCCCGATTGGTCCCAAATGGTCCCCGAATGTTAGGGGAATGTATGCCTATTGATTAGACATCATTTGGAGCTGATTAAGTTGCCTGAAATACTCAATTTTACACATAAATCACTATTGTACACTCCAAGGCTGAAGCTTATTTAGTCACTTTATGCTTTGCCTATTGGTCACGGGTGCTTCCTGGGTATTTCATATGACTATTAAGATGCAAATGAAGGTTGGAAAATGCTTTGGGTGGTTTCGGAATGTATTTTGAGCCTTGTTTGAGCTCTGTAATGGTTGGCATTTACTTGACATTGGTCTACACTAGCATGCTTTGTGACAGAGGTTATACCTATGGTCTATGTATGATCCGTTGGTACATGCTTGATGCTTATGTTACCTACACATGCTAGTTACATTGTTTGGACTTGAATGCTACTGAAGCTTCATTTGGGCTTGACTTTGGATATTCTGGAGCTTATTTTGGTCTTGCTTTGGCTCATCAGAGATTGATTGGGATTGTCTTCATGACATTGGATGCTATCATTGGATACTTGACCGCTCATATGCTCTGCATGTCTTACTGATGTATGATCTTGGATACTCTGTCACTAGTGCTCTTACATGCTTTGTTTGAGCTTATTTTCTTGACACTTATGGCTTTTGTGCCAGTGGAAGCATCTTTGTATGCTTATTAGACATTGACAGTGCGGGTTGTGCATATTGAGCTTTTGGATCTTTGAGGCTAGGATCTCCTCGTGGATGATGTATGGTTGATATACATTGGTCTATGTAGATGTACTTGGGCTGATTCTTCAAATTTTTATTCACTGAGTAGACACCGACTTGTGCCGATCGTCTTGGCAGTGGTATGTACATTTTTCCCTATTGATTGGGGGGTGTACCGACTTTACTAATGGGCATTGTCTGACATGCTTGGGTGTTGGCTCATGTTGTCACTTTGACTGTTACATGCTTGTTGATGCCCACTTGATGTTGGTTTTGCATTGATAGTCAGTGGTTGACTTGGAATATTGTTCTTTGTCTACTGTCAACTCTCATTGTACACTGCTGCAAATTATTACAGCAAGCTGTTCAAATTCATAGAGGCATATAGATTTCAGATAGAGTGAAGCAGCATGCTTCCTCTCACACACATCATTATTCATTCCACACTCCATAGTAAAAGTACAACCTAAGGTCATAAGACCATTCACACCAGAGGCACCGACTTATTTAATGTACCTAACTACTATGGCTAGACTAGCTGTGTCCAGCTCATGTCGGTCAACACACACAAATGAGCTTGATATTCTAACACTCCCCCTCAAGCTCAAGACAGCATATGTACTCCAAGCAGCTGTCTAAAACCACAGAACTTATCTTTACCCAAGGACTTGATAATGATATCCGCTACCTGTTCATCAGTCTTCACATGCATAAGATCAACTCTTCCTGCAAGAACCATCTCTCTGATGAAATGGTAGTGTACCTCAATGTGTTTCGTCCTGGCATGATAGACTGGATTCATAGCCAGGAGTACACTACTTAGATTGTCACATAGTAACTTCACTGGAGCATCTACCTGTATGTCCAAATCAGCCATAAGCTTGAGCAGCCATGAAATCTCGCATGCTGCCAATGCAGCACCCCTGTACTCTGCCTCAGTACTTGACAAAGCAACTGTAGGCTGCTTCTTGCTGCTCCAACTAATCATGCCGCTACCAAATCCAAATGCATATCCACTCGTAGATGTACGATCATATGAGCAACCTGCCCAATCTGCATCCGTGTATCCAGTCAATATCAAGGGCTTATCTCTGACATAGAACAGCCCATACTCTACAGTGGACTTAACATATCTCATAATGCGTCTAACTGCATCCAAGTGCAGCTTTCTAGGCTTCTGCATAAACTGGCTTATGAGCCCTACAACATAGCTCAAGTCAGGCCTAGTGATGGTCAAGTAAATCAAGCTGCCAACCATCTGCCTGTACATAGTCACATCCTCTACTTCAGCCCCAGTGTTCATGTCTAGCTTGACATTCTGATCAAGAGGTGTATCCAGCGGTTTGCATTCAGCCATGCCATACTTCTTCAGCATCTCTATGGCATAGTGCTTCTGCATCAGCCATAACCCATTGTCAGCTGGAATTACCTCAATGCCTAAGAAATACTTCAGTTCTCCCAGGTCTTTCATGTCAAATTCAGATTTCAGCATCTTCATTGCATGCTGTATGCCCAAGTCATCATCACCAGTGATTATCAAATCATCAACATATATGACCAGCACTACTAAACCACTGTCAGTCTTCTTTGTAAATAGGCTATGATCAGCCCTACCAACAGCAAAACCCAATCTCTGCAGGTAGTTACTGATCCTAGCATGCCAAGCTCTCGGAGCCTGTTTCAGCCCGTATAATGCCTTTTTCAGCCTGCATACATAATGCTGAAAATCAGGGTGCACATACCCTTCCGGCTGAACCATATAGACATCCTCTGCTAGGTCACCGTTAAGAAATGCATTCTTAACATCCATCTGCTGCAATTTCCAGCCTTTAGCAGCAGCCAAGGCAATCACAGTGCGTATAGTTGCCATCTTGGCAACAGGGCTGAATGTTTCCTCATAATCAAGTCCATACTGTTGGGCATCCCCCTTTGCAACCAGCCTAGCTTTGTATATCTCCACACTGCCATCTGACTTACATTTGATTTTGTAGACCCATTTGCAGCCAATGGTCTTTTTCCCTTCAGGCAGTGGTACTAAATCCCATGTTTTATTTGCAACCAAGGCATTCATTTCTTCATCCATGGCTACATACCAATTCTCATCTTTCACTGCTTCAGCATATGTACTTGGTTCTTTGACCTCCATCACTTTTGTCATGTACGCATAATGCTTTGCAGAGTAGCCACTGTATGTCAACCTGTCAATAGGGTATCTGACCCTCTGCGAGCGTCTAAGCTGTGGTACACTACTCGATTCACCTCTCTCATGAGGCGGAATGTACCTGTTCTGCCTTGTGCCAGGCGTATAGACAGTCGGAATACCAAGTTCGCTGTCTAAAGTATCACTAGACTCATAGCCCGAAGTCATTCTGCCAGGTGTCATCATACCAGATGCATCCTCAATAACTTTCTCTTTTCCTTTGCTGTCCAAGACATCATGTCTCCCCCTCACTGACATACCCGTGTCAGTGGACGGTGAGCTCCTCAATCTCCTTGTCCATGGGGATACTGTCTGACTAATAGGTCCTGTCATAGCAGTGCTCTGCTGCAAATCAACTGTAGAGACATGAGTGGAAGGCATATCAGATGGCATTGCAACTGGTGATACATACCAAGAACCCATCTCATCAAAGATAACATCCCTACTTACCAAAGTCTCCCTGGTAGAGGGATCATAGCATTTGTATGCCTTCTTCTCCTGCGAATATCCAATGAAAACACACTTACGTGCTTTGGGATCCAACTTCTTCCTCTTCTCATCTGGAATATGCACATAAGCAAGACAGCCAAAGACTTTCATGTGAGGCTTATAGCCATACAACTTCTCAAACGGTGTCATCTCATGAATACCTGCAGTGGGAGTCCTGTTCAAAATATATACGCCTGTCATAACAGCCTCTGCCCAATAGTAAAGTGGCATATGCTTTTCATTTATCATAGCCCTAGCAGCTTCCATCAGAATTCTATTTTTCCTTTCAGCTACTCCGTTTTGCTGCGGAGTGTAGCGGCAGGTGAGCTGCCTACAAATGCCATTTTCAGCCAAGAAATCATCAAATTCATTTGATACATACTCCCCACCACTATCAGATCTCAAGCAAGAGATGTAGCATTCAAACTCCTTCTCAACCTGTGCTTTAAATTGCTGAAAAATAGCAAAGACCTCATCTTTTGTTTTCAATATGTAAAGCCAGGTATATCGACTGTAGTCGTCAATGAAGGATACATAATATCTAGAACCTCCCATAGATACATTATGAGCTGGCCCCCAAACATCAAAATGCACTAACTGCAATGGACGTGTACTCTGTCATACATTTCTGATAAATGGCAATCATGGCTGCTTACCAAACTGGCAAACCTCGCATACATGACCAATATCTGAATATTGGAACTTCGGTAACCCTGTAACCAGTTGTTTCTTTTGCATAATTTGCAGCCTTTGAAAATTTACATGCCCCACTCTCTTGTGCCATATTTCCAAATCCCTAACAGTGCCAGAACCATGGGCAAACATAGCTGAATTCAGCTCTGGCAAAGAAGCATCAAGAGTAAACATTCTGCCATTCCTCCGACCACGAGCTATCAACTTGCAGCCATTTCCAAATTCTTCAATAAAGCAGCCATGGTTATTGAATCTGACCTGCAAGTTCTGCTCCATCATCTGACCAATAGATAACAAGTTCTTCGTAATTGAAGAGACATGCAATACATCATGCAAATTTTTCTTTCTGCCATTATGGACCACAAGAGGCACTTTGCCTTTATGCTCAATGCTATGCTGCGTGTCATCACCTGTGCATACATAGCCATGCTTTTCAGCCACCATATCTGTGAACCAATCACCATGAGGGGTCATGTGATTCGACGCCCCCGAGTCAATGTACCACACTGCATCATCAGATGATTTTTCAGCAGCCTTATCTTTGACATACTGCATGGCAAACAGTCTATCACCAGAGTCATCTGCCTGACTGGACGTAGCATAATGTCCATGCTGCTTGCCCTTCTGATTTCCTTGCTTCTTCCAGCAGTCCTTTGCAATATGCCCATACTTTCCGCAGTAGTGACAATCCTTATCTTTATTTGGATTGTCTGATTGACGCTGCTGCTGCAATGAGCCTTTGCCACGGGAGTTAGATCTCCCCCTACCTCGAAAGTTTCCACCACCTCTTGCATTTGACGACTGTTGATTGCTATTACTATAGGATGCATTCTGCTGGCCTCCTCTGCCAGATCCATAGCCTCTACCACGGCTACCACGACCACGCTGATTCGAATAAAAAACTGCATCCTTATTCTTTGAGTTGCTTGACCCTGTAGCTAAGCCAAGCTTCACCTCTTCATGAATCAATAATGCAACCAGCTCATTAAAATCAGGCATCTCAGCCCGCACAGATACTGAAGTGTCAAAAGACTTGTACTCCGGACCCAAGCCATTTAAGGTCACTGCAACCATATCCTCATCTTCTACCTATGAGCCAACAGATGCCAGCTGATCTGCTATGGTCTTAACCTCTATGACATAATCTTGTATGGATCTATTCTTCCTCTCCATGTTATTGAATTTCTGCTTCAGTTGTATCTTCCTTGCACTTGTAGTTGTGCCATAGTATTTGACCAATATATTCCATGCATCTGCTTGGGGATTTACAGTTCATGATCTGCATCACCATAGCATCCGAGATACATAATGACAGCCAATGTAAAACTCTGCGAGCTCTTTCCGTCTAAGCTCGATGCGCTCGTCTTTGATCAGCTGTAGGATTCCTATCTGGAACTTCAGGTTCAGCCTCAACACCTGTCACTAAGTCCCAGTATCCTTTGCCTATCAGAAAGTTCTCCATGCGGAACTTCCATATTGCATAATTGTTGCTATCCAGCTTTTCTCCCACAATCTGGGTTACATTATCAATTCTATCAGCATTTGCCATGTTGTAGACCTTGCCTGACTACCTGCAAAGCAAGATCTTCTTAACAGTTCAACTTCAGCCCGGAACTGTTTATGACAGTTTTCTGCAATTAATTGCAGTAAAAAACCAGGGTATTTCAGCCCACTAACAGTCCAAAACAGCTCACACCAAGTGGCTTAACCTGTGAGTAAAGCAGTCAATGCAAATACTATGTATTCACTTCGGTTTGAACTCCTGCAACCTCACTGCCAGGGTACATATATGCAGTCTGAAAACTGTAAACTGTAAATAATCAGCAGCACTTTCAAGTCCAAAACTGAGTGGTAATCATGTCACACATGTCCCAAAAACTCCCAGATAGCTGTTAGTACACTTGGCAGTCATGACATGAGCATAGAGTCACAGAACAGTGCATAACCAGCACATACAAGTGTCAACAAATTCAGTTGCAGGTTGCAATCAACCAAAGTTCAGCATATCAAGTTCCAATCAGCCCCAAACTGTCTTCCAATCATGTCATACATTTACTTCGTAATGACAAGGTCAATACATGAGCATCTGGTATACATAGGCAACTTGTTTTCACTAACCAAAGCATAAAACTTCATGAACCATTTGTACTTGACCAAGACAATATGTCTGCATTTACTTCAACTCCAGACTTCAGTTTTCAATGATGCTCATTGCATGTTTCAAGACTCCATACATCCAGCATGTATATGACAGCTCTCATAGGTGATAGAGCTCTAAAATGACCTGTATTGCATTAGTAGTATCCAATGCTTGTCACTGACAGTATATGACAGTTTTTAGCAGTGAAACAGTTCTCAGATCTGAATATTTTAATGAGAAAATTCAGCTCAAGTACTTCACATCAAGTACATATGACTTCTTGACTTGTGTTGTCTGCAATGCAATCTTCCCAACATATTAGGGAGCTTCAAGTGCTCTTCAGGATCAAAACAGTGATGTAAATCACTGTATTCAGCAGTGTACATTCAGTTTTAGACTTGTATACCTGCATAACAGTCCATGCCTCATCACCCAAGCTTCCATTGACATGTCAGACCTTCAAGGTCACACCCCAGGGTCAGCATACACTTCATAGAGCATGTACAAGATGCTTAATGCCTCGTTTTGAAGCTGGAGGACATGAATATGAACCTGGCGCAACAGCGCAGACTGACAGGAGGGGCAGCACAGCTCACAATTTTGTTAACCATGGCAATGAGGCACTCCAAGGTGCTCAATACATCCCTCTCAAGGCTACAAACAAGCCTTTGATCATTGAGCATATAACCATACACTGCATACCTTCCATTGTTCAATGGCTTCAGCCTGTTTGAAGAAGTATGACCTTTCCTCTGACTTCAGCTCCTGCAAGTCCAATGCCACACTCCCAGGCACCCAGTCTTTGCCGATTCATGGCTCTGATACCATGTTCAAATTCATAGAGGCAGATAGATTTCAGACAGAGTGAAGCAGCATGCTTCCTCTCACACACATCATTATTCATTCCACACTCCATAGTAAAAGTACAACCTAAGGTCATAAGACCATTCACACCAGAGGCACCGACTTATTTAATGCACCTAACTACTATGGCTAGACTAGCTGTGTCCAGCTCATGTCAGTCAACACACACAAATGAGCTTGATATTCTAACACAAGCATATATCTTTGGACTTTGATGTATTTTTCATGCTGAATCATCTTGGTTTGATGTACTTTTGATGGTACTTGGAGGGAAGCATCATTAAATACTCATTTCTCGCCATTTTGCCTTGGTTTTGTGGTTTTTTGGTCATTTTTTCAGTTTATAGCAAGCAGTTTTGAACTATCTGCACTATTTTAGCTAGCAATATGGCACCTTCTTCCATTGATAGTGCTATCTTCAGCATCACTAAGATTGGTGGTATGACTTATACCTATTGGAAGAGCCAAGTCTAGCAGGTATTAGTGCAAAAATCACAGATAAAGCCACTAAGGTTGAGTGGAGAGTAGCCTGAAACTATGACTAATGACGAATGGATGGAGCTTGATGAGTTATGCAAGTCCACCCTCATCTTGTCTCTCACTGAACATGTGCATTACAATGTGGTTGAGGAAGCACAAAGTGCTTGGCAGCTTTGGGATAAGATCAAGAACCTTTATGACAAGCAAAGTCCTGCAAGTCAAATGGATTGGCTAAAACAGCTTATGGATCTTTGCATGAAAGAGAATGTGACCATGTCAGCTCATCTTAGCCAGTTTCATGCTATTCTTAAGAACTTGGTTTCGCAGGGCATTGATTTCAAAGAGCATGTCACTCTGTTGTTCTTTCTTGGAACTCTTAACGAATCTTGGGATGTATTTCACACTGCCTTATGTGCTTCTGCCACTATTCTAAAGCTATCTGATATTGAGAGCTCTCTTTTGCATAGAAAGAGATAAACCGTAAGAATTTGGATGTCTCCTATGTGTCTCATGCTTTGACAGTTAGAGGCCATCATGATGGAAATGCAAAGAATGACTGTGGTAATGGCCATGGATGGGATTCGCATAAATCTTGATCCAAGTTGTGTGGCGAGTTGCGCAGTAAGTCTCGTGGGAGAAATGCAAATCTGGCTTGTCAATATTGTGGGAACAAAGGCCACAGTGTCATGAATTGCGCAATGAAAGGTGTAAAGACAAGGGGAAAGAGAAAGTGCAGGAAAAGTTTTCTGATTGCAGCATGATACCTGCTAAGTCAAGAGTTAAAATTGAAGAGATCAATGTTATGCAGCCCGAGGACAGTGATGGGGATTATGTCCTTGCAACAGCTTCATGTAGTGCTTTGCAGATGACAGAGATACACTCTATGTATACACATTGTTGGCTCTTGGACTCAAGTGCATCCTTTCATGTGACACCTTTGCCAAGAGTGGTTCCATTCATACCATTTTGTTTCGGGTTATGTGTGCTTGGGTGATGACAAGTCTCTTGAGATTGTTGATATTGGTGATGTTAGGCTGCAGTTTCCTTCTGGCAACAATTTTGTTATGCACGATATACATCATGTACCTACATCGATACGTAGTGTCATGTCCGCTGGACAGCTTGATGACCTAGGATATCATGTATCTTTTGGAGACTCTGCATGGAAGATTACTTGTGGAAGGCTTGTGCTTGCAAAAGGTGCCAAGGCTCGCAGCCTCTACCCCTTAGTTATTTCTAGATCTACAGTTAATCATGCTTTGTCTGTAGGGTCCTTACCTCATGTATCTCTTTGGCATGACCATTTGGGGCACATGTCCATTAAGGGAATGAAAATGCTTTCTGGTTTGCAGTACTTACTGCCCCCCCTTGACTATTCTCATTTTGATTGTTGTGATCATTGTCTTTATGGCAGCTAGACTAGATCTATGCATAACAAGTCTGGTATGTCACACATGAGTGAGCCCTTCACTTTGATTCATTCTGATGTCTGTGGGTCCATTCCCTGTTAGTTTATGGTTGGTGCAAAGTATTTTGTTACTTTCATAGATGATTTTTCACGTAAAGTATGGGCTTATCTCATAAAGCAAAAGTCCGATGTATTGGCAATTTTTTAGAGATGGCTTGCTTGTAGAAAACCAGTCTGGGCATAGGTTGAAATGCCTTAGGATAGATAATGGGGATGAATATGTATCACGTGCTTTTGAGCGGTTATGTGATGAAAGGGGTATTAAGCGTCAGTTGATTGCCCCTTACACCCCTCCCCAGAATGGTATGCTGAGTGGATGAATAGGGCCATCCAAGAAAGGATTCGTAGTATGCTTAGCCATGCAGGCCTACCCCAGCACTTTTGGGCTAAGGCAGTTACAACTGTCATACATATCATTAATAGATCGCCCTGTAGTGACATTGATTTTCAAGTTTCAGAGGAGGTATGGACAAGAAAGCCTCCCTCTTATGCGCATCTATGTGTCTTTAGATGTGAGGCATTCTACCATGTGCCCAAGGACAAGCATAACAAGCTGGATCCTAAGAGTGTTAAATGCATATTCCTTGGTTATGGAGATGTAGGAGAGATGGGTTATCGTCTATGGGATCCACAGGTGTAGAAAGTCATCCGCAGCCATGATGTTGTCTTCCATGAAGACAAGATACATAGGCAGCCTGAGAGAGTCATGGAGATACGTAGGGTTATATTTCAGGAGGAGCCACATGCTCCTGTACAGCCAGCTAGACAACTTGTAGTAACAGCAATAGATGCTCATGGCAAGGGTGTTAGACAAAATTTTGGGCAAGCAGCAGAGCCTGTAGTGTGGCGTTCTACTAGAGATGGATGCCCAATTGACAGATTTGAGCCCTCCATGCACTATGTCTTGGTTACAGATGCATGAGAGCCTGTCACCTATGATGAGGATATGTGTAAGGGTGATAGTCACTCCTGGGAGAGGGCTATGCAGTCCAAGATAGAATCCTTACATAAAAATATGACTTGGGATTTGGTTTCCTTGCCTGTTAGTAAGAAGGCTCTGCCATGCAAGAAGGCTAGATTGGTAGCAAAGGGTTTTAAGCAGAAGTATGGAGTTGACTTTGATGAGGTCTTCTCTCATGTGGTTAAGATGACCACCTTGCACTTAGTCTTGGCTTTGGTTGCATACCTTGACTTGGACTTGTACCAGATGGATGTCAAGATGGCTTTCTTATATGGGGACTTGCATAATGAGATTTACATGGAGCAACCTAAGGGCTTTACAAAGTCTGGCAGGGAGCACCTAGTGTGCAAGTTGAAGAAAAGTATTTATGGCTTGAAACATCCACCTAGGGAATGGTACCATAAGTTTGATGCTTTTATGCGTGGTCATAGGGCTACAATCGTAGTGCTATGGATCCGTGCTTCTACACAAGAAAGCCCGTGATGGATCTTGTCACAACTCTATAGAAACAGAATTTGTATCCTTTTTCATTAATTTGTCTATATAATGATTTATTAAATTTATTTCCTTTGCACTAATTAGATATAAAGAAAAGTGCATTGGAGCTGGCCACTGATGAGTGGTCACAGGTTATGGTGGACCCACGCGGTGGGTTAGAGAAAAGATAGTTCACACTTCCACCTATATGACCCGATTGGGTGCCTGTGACTAGAACTCACGCATATCAGGGTTAGACTCGCACACAGAAAGGATTGATGCCTTGAAGTGTGGGCTAGATCCACCAGAACAGACAGTTACAATCAACAAGATGGCATGATCATGAAATGCTTGTATAATGTGCATGTGTGGGCTGAAAGCTTGAAATGCACATTTCTTTGCATAGGAAAGTCACATGAAGATTCGGATACCATTTTTGCGATGTACACGGAAAAAGCTTTCATATGATACCCATATTGGGGGGTCCCTAAATTTTAGGAGATCCCTAAATTTTAGGAGGTCCCTAAATTTTAGGAGCATCGAATTAGCCTAAAAATGCTAGTCCTAAAAAATAGGGATGTCATTCTAAAAATAGTAAGTTCTGTACTCTGACTGTGCTTACTAAATTTGGTTGTTTCTATTCTTGACAGTATTCAACCCAAAAAGGAAGGCCATAGAGAAGAGACAAGTGTCAAGACACTTGTCACACAAGTTTCCAAGTGTCCCACCACTTGTCACATCTCATGACATGTGGCTGGACACTTGTCTTGTGCTACTCCACTTTCCCCTTTTGTACTAGCTCTCCCCTCTCCTATAAATAAGAGCTCGTTTTTCTTCATTGATCATCATTTTTCTTTGCTGTAAACTCATGAACAGCACCCACAGATAGCCAGAAACTGGCCCCATCCATCCCCATCATCATCCCCCACTTCTCCATTATCAAATTCCTCCATATTCCCTCTTCTATCACTGTTGTTTTACAAGACAGCAAGCCTGTAAATTCATTACAGCACCTCCTTCTTGAGCTCTTTCTTCCATTTTAGCTACAAGAAGCAAGCTCTATCCATGTACTGCTGATCAACGATGGAGAAAGGCTGAATTCCCCTTTTTCTTCTCTCATATTGTAAAGAAATCAGTTCTTATCATTGCATAATAGATAATGCATGTGTGTTTGTACATCTTTGCATGATCTTGTGAGAGTGAGAATTACTTCTTCTCACTCTCAGGTTGATTGTAACTGAGCTCTTCCCTAAGGGACTTGGGTTGAGCAGAAATACATTCCTTCGGGGGGGGGTTGCCCATCTTCAACCCTCAATCTTGTCTCCATTACTTTTACATTTTCATGGCTATAATTTTGTGAGTAATTTTCATTTTTAGCTTTAAGTGTTCATTCTCTTTTATATTAAATCTTGAAAACAAGCGAATATCATAATTGTTAAGCATACTACGTTGTTCGGGGCGTTTACAGTGGTATCAGAGCTTTGGCTCGGTCCTCACCCCCAACACTGGTAGTGCTTACAACTATAAGTTTGTTTGTTTTCAGCCCTTGCATTGAGTGCTTGAGCATATTTTTTTTCTTTAGTCTCAATGGATCAATCGAGTGCTATCCTTCAAGCCATTCAAAGTCTTAGAGAGGAGAATCAGCAAATTCGTGAGCAACTTCTCAAACTAGAAAAAGTTGAGAATCCCAAAGAATTCAAGGAAAGAAGCCCATCTACTTCAAGGAAACAAAGCCATACCAATGAAAGGAGCCGATCAAGAAGTCCAACTACTTCTAAGAGGCAGTCCCATTCTACTTCAAGAAAGAGATCGCGTCGAAGCTCATCCTCTTCTTCAAAGTCATCTGGCGCCTATCCTGATGGATCCTCTTCTAGTAATGAAGAGTCACACCCTTCTCGTGGAAGACCTCATCATCGTCAAAGGCGTCGACATTCTTCACCCTCGTCTCCATCTTCATCCCCATCAAGCACTTCATCATCTTCAACCTCAAGATCCGAGCATGGACGAAGGCATAAGAAGAAGAAGAAGACTAAGTCACTATCTCAACTTGAAAAGAAGATCAAGTTCAGTATGTATGATGGTTCCCGAAATCCTGATCTTCTTCTGAAGTTTATTCGTCAATTTCAAATTTTGTATAGTCGTGACAAGTATAAAGAAAAAGAAAAGATTAAGTTTGCAGCTTTACATTTAACCGACTTAGCCCATACTTGGTGGACGGGGTTGGAATATGATCATGCTGCCCCAAAATCATGGCGGTCCTTTGTTCGCCTGATACAAAGCCAATTTCTTCCTGTTCATTTCAAAAGAGATGTAAAAATGGAATGGGATCGGCTTTGGCAAAGGAAAAATGAGTCACTTGGTGACTATACCAAGAGATTTTGGGAGCTACTTTTGAAGGTCCAACATTTCAAGAAGATCAGCAGTTCGGAAAAGCTTAGGAAGTTTCAAGGAGGTTTGCATTTTAAACTTCGTACTGCTCTTAATCATTATCATTGTTCTAGTCTCAGGGAACTCATTGACCATGCTGAGACATGGGAAATGGAGCACAATGGCAACAAATCATTCCAAAAGAATGATAAGAAGAGAGTAGCTAATGATGAGGAGTATTCAGCCCCAAATGAAGGACAAAAACAGTGGCAAAAGCAGCCATCAAATCAAAAGAAGATGAAGCCCTATGCACCTCCTAATGCTCCTCAATTTCGCTCCAATCTATACCCACAAGCAAAGCAACTTTCCGAAGAAGAAAAGCAACGCTTCATGAAAGAAGGGAAGTGCTTTAAATGTGGACAAACAGGCCACATAGCGAAGCAATGTCCAAACAAGGGACAAAGCAAGGTTTCTGACAACAAGCCTAAGTCGCCAGTGAAAATCAATGCTATCAGTGATGTAGTTGCAAACACAACTCACATTCCAGAGACGCGCAAATTATTAAAAGCTTGGGGATAGTTGCAAGAGATGGACACTCCGGCAGAAGTTCGCCAAGCTTTAAATGCTGATGAAGGTGACACAGTGAAGACTGTGATACCCTACATTGGCAAGCTCAAGTTTCAAATTCAAGGCTATAGTGACGAAGATACCTTCTGTATCGGAGACCTTGATGGTTGCGATGTGATTCTTGGCATGCCCTGGAATCATAGAGTAGATTCAACCATTTTCTCTCAGAAAAAGAAGGTAGAACTCACCAACAAAGGCAAGAAGTACGAAATCCAAGCTGGAGTTTCTGGAGACACCATACCTATGGTAAGCCATATGCAAGTCTCTAGAGCAATTAAGGATTGTGTTCAATGTTGTCTGCTTTATGTCACTGATGTAAAAGATAATATGAATGCTGAAAACCAAGAGCAACTTCAGCTCTTGGAAAAGTATAAAGATTGTTTTTCGGAAGATCTTCCTTATCAGCTTCCCCCAGAAAGGCCAGAAGACCATCATATTGATATTATCCCGGGCAGTTCTCCTCCTAATATAGCACCATACCGTGTGAGCCGTCCTCAACAAGAAGAAATCAGAAAGCAAGTCGAAGACCTACTCAACCGTGGGCTAATTAGGCCAAGTAGCTCACCATTTTGTTCACCAGTTCTTCTTGTTCAAAAGAAAGATGGCACATTCAGGATGTGCATTGATTATCGAGCCCTCAACAAAATCACTGTGAAGAATCGGTTTCCTATTCCTAGAATTGACGACATTTTGGATCGTCTAGGAGGCTCAAAGGTTTTCAGCCGCATTGATCTAAAGAGTGGTTATCATCAAATTAGGGTAATACCACAAGATGTACACAAAACTGCTTTCCGCACTTCATACGGTCTTTATGAATTCTTGGTGGTTCCTTTCGGATTAACCAATGCACCAGCCACGTTTAATCGAATGATGGAGCGCATCTTTAGAGAGCATCGACAATATGTCGGTACTTTCTTTGATGATATTCTTGTCTTTAGCAAGAATGAAGAGGATCATCATCAACACTTGGAAATTGTTCTACAATTACTACAACAAAATCAACTCTTGGTAAATGGTAAAAAGAGTGAATTTTTCATGCATAAAATAAATTACCTTGGGCATGTCATCTCTTTTGAAGGGATTCAGATGGATCCTGAAAAGATCAGGATAATCCAAGAATGGCCTCATCTTCGTGATGTACATGAGGTGCGATCGTTTCTTGGCTTATGTTCTTATTACCGCCGCTTCATCAAGCATTTTGCACATATGGCTTCTCCACTTCATGACCTTACAAAGAAGAAGATCTCTTTCCAATGGAAGGAAAAAGAGAAGGCAGCCTTCACAAGGCTGAAAGCAGCTCTTACTTCTGGACCTGTTCTTATCATTCCAGATCTGGTAAAACCATTTGTGGTGGAAGCAGATGCTTGCGGTGATTGTATTGGTGCAGTGCTAAATCAAGAAGGCCATGCCGTAGCCTTTGAAAGCCGCCGTCTAAATGATGTGGAGAAAAGGTATGACATTTATGAAAAGGAGCTCTTAGCAGTGGTTCATACTTTAAAGATATGGAAACATTATCTTTTAGGCAATGAATTCCTTATTAAAACCGATCATCAAAGCTTGAAGTATTTCAAGACTCAAAAGCATTTGCAGGAGAAACATGCAAGATGGGAAAATTTCTTGTCTATGTTTCATTTTCAAATTATGTACACTCCAGGGAAACAAAATGTAGTTGCTGATGCACTTTCTAGAGTGCCTCGCATTGCAACTATTACGGTGGCTCATCATGAAGATTTTCAAACGATGAAGAATACTTATGATGAAGATACTGATTTTGCAGCAATTTGGTCAAATTTACAGCAAGGAGGTTCTCATCCAGATTATTCCATCAAAGACGGTTACCTTCTCATGAACAATCGCCTTTGTGTCACTCTTCCTGTTCGACAAAAGGTGCTTAAAGAAAGTCATGAACCCCCTTATGCAGGGCATAGAGGGAGGGCAGCCACTCTAAGTGCAATTGAGCGCTACTTTTATTGGCCAACATTACGAAAAGATACACATAACTTCATCGAGGCTTGTCTGGTATGCCAAAAATCCAAATATGATAGGCAGAAGATTCCAGGATTGTTGCAACCTCTTCCAGTGGCCAAAGATCCATGGGAATCTATCACAATGGATTTCATCTCAGGTATTCCAAGAACACCTCAAGGTCATGATATGATTTGGGTCATAATTGATAGATTCAGCAAACAATCACATTTTATTCCATGTCATAAAACATTGAAATCCGCACAAGCTGCAAGACTTTTCATTCAACATATCTTCCGATTACATGGTATGCCTTTTGAGATCATTTCAGATAGAGACTCCAAATTCACAAGTAACTTTTGGCGTGCTTTATTTGAGAATTTGGGAACCACTTTAAAGTTCTCCTCAGCTTTTCATCCTCAAACTGACGGCCAAACTGAGGTGATGAATCTCACTCTTTTGGATATGTTGAAAGCTTATGTTAGTGAACATAAGTCACAATGGGAGAAATATCTTCCATTATTGGAGTTTGCTTACAACAATACAGTGCACTCATCCACAGGGAAAGCTCCAAATGAAATAGTACAGGGTAAAGTGATTCCCCCTCCAATTATTCGCACTAAAGATAAGATTTTTGCTGCTGATGAGTTTGCTTCAGATTTAAAAACCGCAGTGGATCAAGTTCGAGCCACTATCAAAGTTTCCCAAGAGCGACAAAAGAAGCAAGCAGATAAACGAAGAAGACCTTTGGCTTTTGAAAAAGGTCAATATGTCTTGCTAAAGTTTGATAAAAGTAGGCTCAAACAAGGTTCTCGTCAAAATTCATCTTTTCCAAAGCTCTCCAGTAGATACTTTGGACCCTTCAAAGTGATTGAGAAAATAAATGAAGTTTCTTATCGACTTGAGCTTCCTACTCATTGGAAAATACACAATGCTTTTCATGTAAGTTTGCTAAAACCTTACATAGGACCAGAACCAAAGGAACCCATTACTGAAGATCCCCCAGAAGTTGAAGAAACAGAGCAACTCTTGGAACCTGAAAAGATTTTGTTTCTCAAGGATCGAACCACGAGAAGTGGCCTTGTGACACGAAAATTCTTGCTAAAATTCAAGAATCTACCCACCACAGATGCACAGTGGGTAGATGAAAAATTCATGAAGGATTACCCAAATATTCTACAACAATATCAAGAAGATTTTCAGCTGAGGACAGCTGAATAAAAGCCAGAGGGCTGTCACAACTCTATAGAAACAGAATTTGTATCCTTTTTCATTAATTTGTCTATATAATGATTTATTAAATTTATTTCCTTTGCACTAATTAGATATAAAGAAAAGTGCATTGGAGCTGGCCACTGATGAGTGGTCACAGGTTATGGTGGACCCACGTGGTGGGTTAGAGAAAAGATAGTTCACACTTCCACCTATATGACCCGATTGGGCGCCTGTGACTAGAACTCACGCATATCAGGGTTAGACTCGCACACAGAAAGGATTGATGCCTTGAAGTGTGGGCTAGATCCACCAGAACAGACAGTTACAATCAACAAGATGGCATGATCATGAAATGCTTGTATAATGTGCATGTGTGGGCTGAAAGCTTGAAATGCACATTTCTTTGCATAGGAAAGTCACATGAAGATTCGGATACCATTTTTGCGATGTACACGGAAAAAGCTTTCATATGATACCCATATTGGGGGGTCCCTAAATTTTAGGAGATCCCTAAATTTTAGGAGGTCCCTAAATTTTAGGAGCATCGAATTAGCCTAAAAATGCTAGTCCTAAAAAATAGGGATGTCATTCTAAAAATAGTAAGTTCTGTACTCTGACTGTGCTTACTAAATTTGGTTGTTTCTATTCTTGACAGTATTCAACCCAAAAAGGAAGGCCATAGAGAAGAGACAAGTGTCAAGACACTTGTCACACAAGTTTCCAAGTGTCCCACCACTTGTCACATCTCATGACATGTGGCTGGACACTTGTCTTGTGCTACTCCACTTTCCCCTTTTGTACTAGCTCTCCCCTCTCCTATAAATAAGAGCTCGTTTTTCTTCATTGATCATCATTTTTCTTTGCTGTAAACTCATGAACAGCACCCACAGATAGCCAGAAACTGGCCCCATCCATCCCCATCATCATCCCCCACTTCTCCATTATCAAATTCCTCCATATTCCCTCTTCTATCACTGTTGTTTTACAAGACAGCAAGCCTGTAAATTCATTACAGCACCTCCTTCTTGAGCTCTTTCTTCCATTTTAGCTACAAGAAGCAAGCTCTATCCATGTACTGCTGATCAACGATGGAAAAAGGCTGAATTCCCCTTTTTCTTCTCTCATATTGTAAAGAAATCAGTTCTTATCATTGCATAATAGATAATGCATGTGTGTTTGTACATCTTTGCATGATCTTGTGAGAGTGAGAATTACTTCTTCTCACTCTCAGGTTGATTGTAACTGAGCTCTTCCCTAAGGGACTTGGGTTGAGCAGAAATACATTCCTTCGGGGGGGGGTTGCCCATCTTCAACCCTCAATCTTGTCTCCATTACTTTTACATTTTCATGGCTATAATTTTGTGAGTAATTTTCATTTTTAGCTTTAAGTGTTCATTCTCTTTTATATTAAATCTTGAAAACAAGCGAATATCATAATTGTTAAGCATACTACGTTGTTCGGGGCGTTTACAGTGGTATCAGAGCTTTGGCTCGGTCCTCACCCCCAACACTGGTAGTGCTTACAACTATAAGTTTGTTTGTTTTCAGCCCTTGCATTGAGTGCTTGAGCATATTTTTTTTCTTTAGTCTCAATGGATCAATCGAGTGCTATCCTTCAAGCCATTCAAAGTCTTAGAGAGGAGAATCAGCAAATTCGTGAGCAACTTCTCAAACTAGAAAAAGTTGAGAATCCCAAAGAATTCAAGGAAAGAAGCCCATCTACTTCAAGGAAACAAAGCCATACCAATGAAAGGAGCCGATCAAGAAGTCCAACTACTTCTAAGAGGCAGTCCCATTCTACTTCAAGAAAGAGATCGCGTCGAAGCTCATCCTCTTCTTCAAAGTCATCTGGCGCCTATCCTGATGGATCCTCTTCTAGTAATGAAGAGTCACACCCTTCTCGTGGAAGACCTCATCATCGTCAAAGGCGTCGACATTCTTCACCCTCGTCTCCATCTTCATCCCCATCAAGCACTTCATCATCTTCAACCTCAAGATCCGAGCATGGACGAAGGCATAAGAAGAAGAAGAAGACTAAGTCACTATCTCAACTTGAAAAGAAGATCAAGTTCAGTATGTATGATGGTTCCCGAAATCCTGATCTTCTTCTGAAGTTTATTCGTCAATTTCAAATTTTGTATAGTCGTGACAAGTATAAAGAAAAAGAAAAGATTAAGTTTGCAGCTTTACATTTAACCGACTTAGCCCATACTTGGTGGACGGGGTTGGAATATGATCATGCTGCCCCAAAATCATGGCGGTCCTTTGTTCGCCTGATACAAAGCCAATTTCTTCCTGTTCATTTCAAAAGAGATGTAAAAATGGAATGGGATCGGCTTTGGCAAAGGAAAAATGAGTCACTTGGTGACTATACCAAGAGATTTTGGGAGCTACTTTTGAAGGTCCAACATTTCAAGAAGATCAGCAGTTCGGAAAAGCTTAGGAAGTTTCAAGGAGGTTTGCATTTTAAACTTCGTACTGCTCTTAATCATTATCATTGTTCTAGTCTCAGGGAACTCATTGACCATGCTGAGACATGGGAAATGGAGCACAATGGCAACAAATCATTCCAAAAGAATGATAAGAAGAGAGTAGCTAATGATGAGGAGTATTCAGCCCCAAATGAAGGACAAAAACAGTGGCAAAAGCAGCCATCAAATCAAAAGAAGATGAAGCCCTATGCACCTCCTAATGCTCCTCAATTTCGCTCCAATCTATACCCACAAGCAAAGCAACTTTCCGAAGAAGAAAAGCAACGCTTCATGAAAGAAGGGAAGTGCTTTAAATGTGGACAAACAGGCCACATAGCGAAGCAATGTCCAAACAAGGGACAAAGCAAGGTTTCTGACAACAAGCCTAAGTCGCCAGTGAAAATCAATGCTATCAGTGATGTAGTTGCAAACACAACTCACATTCCAGAGACGCGCAAATTATTAAAAGCTTGGGGATAGTTGCAAGAGATGGACACTCCGGCAGAAGTTCGCCAAGCTTTAAATGCTGATGAAGGTGACACAGTGAAGACTGTGATACCCTACATTGGCAAGCTCAAGTTTCAAATTCAAGGCTATAGTGACGAAGATACCTTCTGTATCGGAGACCTTGATGGTTGCGATGTGATTCTTGGCATGCCCTGGAATCATAGAGTAGATTCAACCATTTTCTCTCAGAAAAAGAAGGTAGAACTCACCAACAAAGGCAAGAAGTACGAAATCCAAGCTGGAGTTTCTGGAGACACCATACCTATGGTAAGCCATATGCAAGTCTCTAGAGCAATTAAGGATTGTGTTCAATGTTGTCTGCTTTATGTCACTGATGTAAAAGATAATATGAATGCTGAAAACCAAGAGCAACTTCAGCTCTTGGAAAAGTATAAAGATTGTTTTTCGGAAGATCTTCCTTATCAGCTTCCCCCAGAAAGGCCAGAAGACCATCATATTGATATTATCCCGGGCAGTTCTCCTCCTAATATAGCACCATACCGTGTGAGCCGTCCTCAACAAGAAGAAATCAGAAAGCAAGTCGAAGACCTACTCAACCGTGGGCTAATTAGGCCAAGTAGCTCACCATTTTGTTCACCAGTTCTTCTTGTTCAAAAGAAAGATGGCACATTCAGGATGTGCATTGATTATCGAGCCCTCAACAAAATCACTGTGAAGAATCGGTTTCCTATTCCTAGAATTGACGACATTTTGGATCGTCTAGGAGGCTCAAAGGTTTTCAGCCGCATTGATCTAAAGAGTGGTTATCATCAAATTAGGGTAATACCACAAGATGTACACAAAACTGCTTTCCGCACTTCATACGGTCTTTATGAATTCTTGGTGGTTCCTTTCGGATTAACCAATGCACCAGCCACGTTTAATCGAATGATGGAGCGCATCTTTAGAGAGCATCGACAATATGTCGGTACTTTCTTTGATGATATTCTTGTCTTTAGCAAGAATGAAGAGGATCATCATCAACACTTGGAAATTGTTCTACAATTACTACAACAAAATCAACTCTTGGTAAATGGTAAAAAGAGTGAATTTTTCATGCATAAAATAAATTACCTTGGGCATGTCATCTCTTTTGAAGGGATTCAGATGGATCCTGAAAAGATCAGGATAATCCAAGAATGGCCTCATCTTCGTGATGTACATGAGGTGCGATCGTTTCTTGGCTTATGTTCTTATTACCGCCGCTTCATCAAGCATTTTGCACATATGGCTTCTCCACTTCATGACCTTACAAAGAAGAAGATCTCTTTCCAATGGAAGGAAAAAGAGAAGGCAGCCTTCACAAGGCTGAAAGCAGCTCTTACTTCTGGACCTGTTCTTATCATTCCAGATCTGGTAAAACCATTTGTGGTGGAAGCAGATGCTTGCGGTGATTGTATTGGTGCAGTGCTAAATCAAGAAGGCCATGCCGTAGCCTTTGAAAGCCGCCGTCTAAATGATGTGGAGAAAAGGTATGACATTTATGAAAAGGAGCTCTTAGCAGTGGTTCATACTTTAAAGATATGGAAACATTATCTTTTAGGCAATGAATTCCTTATTAAAACCGATCATCAAAGCTTGAAGTATTTCAAGACTCAAAAGCATTTGCAGGAGAAACATGCAAGATGGGAAAATTTCTTGTCTATGTTTCATTTTCAAATTATGTACACTCCAGGGAAACAAAATGTAGTTGCTGATGCACTTTCTAGAGTGCCTCGCATTGCAACTATTACGGTGGCTCATCATGAAGATTTTTCAAACGATGAAGAATACTTATGATGAAGATACTGATTTTGCAGCAATTTGGTCAAATTTACAGCAAGGAGGTTCTCATCCAGATTAGCAATACATTGACGGTTACCTTCTCATGAACAATCGCCTTTGTGTCACTCTTCCTGTTCGACAAAAGGTGCTTAAAGAAAGTCATGAACCCCCTTATGCAGGGCATAGAGGGAGGGCAGCCACTCTAAGTGCAATTGAGCGCTACTTTTATTGGCCAACATTACGAAAAGATACACATAACTTCATCGAGGCTTGTCTGGTATGCCAAAAATCCAAATATGATAGGCAGAAGATTCCAGGATTGTTGCAACCTCTTCCAGTGGCCAAAGATCCATGGGAATCTATCACAATGGATTTCATCTCAGGTATTCCAAGAACACCTCAAGGTCATGATATGATTTGGGTCATAATTGATAGATTCAGCAAACAATCACATTTTATTCCATGTCATAAAACATTGAAATCCGCACAAGCTGCAAGACTTTTCATTCAACATATCTTCCGATTACATGGTATGCCTTTTGAGATCATTTCAGATAGAGACTCCAAATTCACAAGTAACTTTTGGCGTGCTTTATTTGAGAATTTGGGAACCACTTTAAAGTTCTCCTCAGCTTTTCATCCTCAAACTGACGGCCAAACTGAGGTGATGAATCTCACTCTTTTGGATATGTTGAAAGCTTATGTTAGTGAACATAAGTCACAATGGGAGAAATATCTTCCATTATTGGAGTTTGCTTACAACAATACAGTGCACTCATCCACAGGGAAAGCTCCAAATGAAATAGTACAGGGTAAAGTGATTCCCCCTCCAATTATTCGCACTAAAGATAAGATTTTTGCTGCTGATGAGTTTGCTTCAGATTTAAAAACCGCAGTGGATCAAGTTCGAGCCACTATCAAAGTTTCCCAAGAGCGACAAAAGAAGCAAGCAGATAAACGAAGAAGACCTTTGGCTTTTGAAAAAGGTCAATATGTCTTGCTAAAGTTTGATAAAAGTAGGCTCAAACAAGGTTCTCGTCAAAATTCATCTTTTCCAAAGCTCTCCAGTAGATACTTTGGACCCTTCAAAGTGATTGAGAAAATAAATGAAGTTTCTTATCGACTTGAGCTTCCTACTCATTGGAAAATACACAATGCTTTTCATGTAAGTTTGCTAAAACCTTACATAGGACCAGAACCAAAGGAACCCATTACTGAAGATCCCCCAGAAGTTGAAGAAACAGAGCAACTCTTGGAACCTGAAAAGATTTTGTTTCTCAAGGATCGAACCACGAGAAGTGGCCTTGTGACACGAAAATTCTTGCTAAAATTCAAGAATCTACCCACCACAGATGCACAGTGGGTAGATGAAAAATTCATGAAGGATTACCCAAATATTCTACAACAATATCAAGAAGATTTTCAGCTGAGGACAGCTGAATAAAAGCCAGAGGGCTGTCACAACTCTATAGAAACAGAATTTGTATCCTTTTTCATTAATTTGTCTATATAATGATTTATTAAATTTATTTCCTTTGCACTAATTAGATATAAAGAAAAGTGCATTGGAGCTGGCCACTGATGAGTGGTCACAGGTTATGGTGGACCCACGCGGTGGGTTAGAGAAAAGATAGTTCACACTTCCACCTATATGACCCGATTGGGCGCCTGTGACTAGAACTCACGCATATCAGGGTTAGACTCGCACACAGAAAGGATTGATGCCTTGAAGTGTGGGCTAGATCCACCAGAACAGACAGTTACAATCAACAAGATGGCATGATCATGAAATGCTTGTATAATGTGCATGTGTGGGCTGAAAGCTTGAAATGCACATTTCTTTGCATAGGAAAGTCACATGAAGATTCGGATACCATTTTTGCGATGTACACGGAAAAAGCTTTCATATGATACCCATATTGGGGGGTCCCTAAATTTTAGGAGATCCCTAAATTTTAGGAGGTCCCTAAATTTTAGGAGCATCGAATTAGCCTAAAAATGCTAGTCCTAAAAAATAGGGATGTCATTCTAAAAATAGTAAGTTCTGTACTCTGACTGTGCTTACTAAATTTGGTTGTTTCTATTCTTGACAGTATTCAACCCAAAAAGGAAGGCCATAGAGAAGAGACAAGTGTCAAGACACTTGTCACACAAGTTTCCAAGTGTCCCACCACTTGTCACATCTCATGACATGTGGCTGGACACTTGTCTTGTGCTACTCCACTTCCCCTTTTGTACTAGCTCTCCCCTCTCCTATAAATAAGAGCTCGTTTTTCTTCATTGATCATCATTTTTCTTTTGCTGTAAACTCATGAACAGCACCCACAGATAGCCAGAAACTGGCCCCATCCATCCCCATCATCATCCCCCACTTCTCCATTATCAAATTCCTCCATATTCCCTCTTCTATCACTGTTGTTTTACAAGACAGCAAGCCTGTAAATTCATTACAGCACCTCCTTCTTGAGCTCTTTCTTCCATTTTAGCTACAAGAAGCAAGCTCTATCCATGTACTGCTGATCAACGATGGAAAAAGGCTGAATTCCCCTTTTTCTTCTCTCATATTGTAAAGAAATCAGTTCTTATCATTGCATAATAGATAATGCATGTGTGTTTGTACATCTTTGCATGATCTTGTGAGAGTGAGAATTACTTCTTCTCACTCTCAGGTTGATTGTAACTGAGCTCTTCCCTAAGGGACTTGGGTTGAGCAGAAATACATTCCTTCGGGGGGGGGTTCCATCTTCAACCCTCAATCTTGTCTCCATTACTTTTACATTTTCATGGCTATAATTTTGTGAGTAATTTTCATTTTTAGCTTTAAGTGTTCATTCTCTTTTATATTAAATCTTGAAAACAAGCGAATATCATAATTGTTAAGCATACTACGTTGTTCGGGGCGTTTACAGTGGTATCAGAGCTTTGGCTCGGTCCTCACCCCCAACACTGGTAGTGCTTACAACTATAAGTTTGTTTGTTTTCAGCCCTTGCATTGAGTGCTTGAGCATATTTTTTTTCTTTAGTCTCAATGGATCAATCGAGTGCTATCCTTCAAGCCATTCAAAGTCTTAGAGAGGAGAATCAGCAAATTCGTGAGCAACTTCTCAAACTAGAAAAAGTTGAGAATCCCAAAGAATTCAAGGAAAGAAGCCCATCTACTTCAAGGAAACAAAGCCATACCAATGAAAGGAGCCGATCAAGAAGTCCAACTACTTCTAAGAGGCAGTCCCATTCTACTTCAAGAAAGAGATCGCGTCGAAGCTCATCCTCTTCTTCAAAGTCATCTGGCGCCTATCCTGATGGATCCTCTTCTAGTAATGAAGAGTCACACCCTTCTCGTGGAAGACCTCATCATCGTCAAAGGCGTCGACATTCTTCACCCTCGTCTCCATCTTCATCCCCATCAAGCACTTCATCATCTTCAACCTCAAGATCCGAGCATGGACGAAGGCATAAGAAGAAGAAGAAGACTAAGTCACTATCTCAACTTGAAAAGAAGATCAAGTTCAGTATGTATGATGGTTCCCGAAATCCTGATCTTCTTCTGAAGTTTATTCGTCAATTTCAAATTTTATAGTCGTGACAAGTATAAAGAAAAAGAAAAGATTAAGTTTGCAGCTTTACATTTAACCGACTTAGCCCATACTTGGTGGACGGGGTTGGAATATGATCATGCTGCCCCAAAATCATGGCGGTCCTTTGTTCGCCTGATACAAAGCCAATTTCTTCCTGTTCATTTCAAAAGAGATGTAAAAATGGAATGGGATCGGCTTTGGCAAAGGAAAAATGAGTCACTTGGTGACTATACCAAGAGATTTTGGGAGCTACTTTTGAAGGTCCAACATTTCAAGAAGATCAGCAGTTCGGAAAAGCTTAGGAAGTTTCAAGGAGGTTTGCATTTTAAACTTCGTACTGCTCTTAATCATTATCATTGTTCTAGTCTCAGGGAACTCATTGACCATGCTGAGACATGGGAAATGGAGCACAATGGCAACAAATCATTCCAAAAGAATGATAAGAAGAGAGTAGCTAATGATGAGGAGTATTCAGCCCCAAATGAAGGACAAAAACAGTGGCAAAAGCAGCCATCAAATCAAAAGAAGATGAAGCCCTATGCACCTCCTAATGCTCCTCAATTTCGCTCCAATCTATACCCACAAGCAAAGCAACTTTCCGAAGAAGAAAAGCAACGCTTCATGAAAGAAGGGAAGTGCTTTAAATGTGGACAAACAGGCCACATAGCGAAGCAATGTCCAAACAAGGGACAAAGCAAGGTTTCTGACAACAAGCCTAAGTCGCCAGTGAAAATCAATGCTATCAGTGATGTAGTTGCAAACACAACTCACATTCCAGAGACGCGCAAATTATTAAAAGCTTGGGGATAGTTGCAAGAGATGGACACTCCGGCAGAAGTTCGCCAAGCTTTAAATGCTGATGAAGGTGACACAGTGAAGACTGTGATACCCTACATTGGCAAGCTCAAGTTTCAAATTCAAGGCTATAGTGACGAAGATACCTTCTGTATCGGAGACCTTGATGGTTGCGATGTGATTCTTGGCATGCCCTGGAATCATAGAGTAGATTCAACCATTTTCTCTCAGAAAAAGAAGGTAGAACTCACCAACAAAGGCAAGAAGTACGAAATCCAAGCTGGAGTTTCTGGAGACACCATACCTATGGTAAGCCATATGCAAGTCTCTAGAGCAATTAAGGATTGTGTTCAATGTTGTCTGCTTTATGTCACTGATGTAAAAGATAATATGAATGCTGAAAACCAAGAGCAACTTCAGCTCTTGGAAAAGTATAAAGATTGTTTTTCGGAAGATCTTCCTTATCAGCTTCCCCCAGAAAGGCCAGAAGACCATCATATTGATATTATCCCGGGCAGTTCTCCTCCTAATATAGCACCATACCGTGTGAGCCGTCCTCAACAAGAAGAAATCAGAAAGCAAGTCGAAAGCAATACGTAGTTAACCAATAAGGTATGCAACATAAAAAT